>NW_025767004.1:957500-1177188 GCF_003918875.1 Haliotis rubra
ATTACATGAAAGATCCTTACATATTATATTGAGGTTGAAGCCCTATTAATGACAGTGTAAGCATTACTTCGAAATCACTTATTACATACACACACCCACGCACACACACACCACACACACACACACCATAAACCAAACACCATACACCCACACCATATACCCACACCACACACCACACACAAGACACCCATACCATACACCTACACCACACACCTACCCTATACACTCACACCATACACCCACACCACACACCACACATCACAAACATACACCATACACCCACACCACACACCACACCATACACCCACACCACACACCACGCCATACACCCACACCACACACCACACCATACACCCACACCACACACCACACACCACACCATACATCCACACCCACACACCACACACCCACACCCACACCCACCACACACCACACACCATACACTACACACCATACTATACACCATACACCATACACCATACACCACACACCACACACCACACACCACACACCACACACCACACACCACACACCTACACCACACCACACCATACACCCACACCACACACCACACACCACACCATACACACCACACCACACACCACACACCACACACCACACACCACACACACACACCACACCACACACCACACACTCCACACCCACACACACACACACCACACATCACACACCACACACCATACACCACACACACCACACACACACACACACACCTACACCACACACCACACAAACTTCACACCACACCACACACCATACATCCACATCACACAGCATACACCCAGACCGAACACCATACACCACACACCAACACCAAACACTTACACCACACCACACACCATACACTCACACCACACACCTCACCACACACCATAAACCCACACCACACACTCACACCATACACCACACACCACACCACAAACCATACACCCACACCACACACCTACACCACACATCACACACCATACACCTACACCACACACCACACACCACACACACACCACACACCACACACACACACACACACTACACACCACACACACACCACACACACCTAAACCACACCATCCACCATACACCTACACACCATACACACATACACACACACCACACACATACCACATATACACCACACACTTACAACATACACCTACACATACACTTCCACACCACACATTATACACCTATATACCACACACCATATACACCACACCACACACCACTACACCACACACCACACACCTACACTATACACTACCACACCACAATAACACTCCATACATACACCATACACACACACCACACACACCACACCTACACCATACACCAACACCACACACTATACACTACACTATACACACCACACACACCACACACTCTACACCATACACCACACACCACACACCACACACACCTACACCACATATACACCACATACACACACACCATACACCACACACCACACACCATACACCATACACACCACACACTCCACACTATACACATACACTCCTACACCATACACTCTACACCACACACCATATACTTACACACACACACTACACACCCACACCATACACTCACACCTACACACACACCTACACCACACACCACACACTCCACACCATACACTATAAACCATACACACACTTCTACACCACATACACACACACCACACACCTACCACACTACACACATACACCACATATATACACTCTACACCAATAATACCACACACCACACACCTACACCACATACCACACACCACACCATTCCACACCATACACCCACACACCACACATGTACATCATACACCACACACACACACACACATACACCATACCACACACCATACACCCACACCACACACCATACACCTACACCACACACTACACACCCACACCATACACCATACACCTACACTACTCACCTACACCACATACACACTATAAACCCACAATTACACACCACACCACACATCATACACCACACACCACACCACAAACCATACACTTCACACCACACACCACAATGCACCACACATCACACAACATACACCTACACCACACACCACCACACTACACATACACACACACCACACACATACACCACACACCACACACCACACACACACACACACACAAACCACATACACCATACACACACACATACCACACACTATACACCATACACATACACACACAATACACTACACACCACATACCACACACTACACTACACACTATACACTTTACTACACTATACACTCCACACCACACACCATACACCCACACACCACACACCATACACCTACACCACACACCATACACCAACAGCTCACACTACACACCTACACCACATACCACACACTACACACCCACACTTCTACACGTACATATACACCAACACTACACACTATACACCATACACCACACACTATACACCATACACTACACCATACACACTACACACACACCATACACATACTACACCACATACCACACATACACAACTGCACACACACACCATACACCCACACACCACACACCTACACACACACACCACACACCAACACCATACACCATACACTTACACCATACACCCACACCACACACCATACACTTACTACACTTCACACACTACACACACCATACACTATACACACCATACACCTACACCACACACACACCACACACCCACACCATACACTCATACACTACACACACACACACCTATACACTACACATACCACATACATTTTACACATTCACACACATACACACACACACACCACATACACATACATATTTACACACACACACACCACACACACACACACCACACACACATACACACACACACACACTCCACACACCACACACATACACACACACACATACACACCATACACTATATACACATACACACACACCATACACACCACACACCACACACCATACACCTACACCACACACTACACACTACAAACCATACACCATACACCTACACCACACGCCTACACTACACACACCACACACCTACACACACCATACACCATACACCCACACACTCACACTACACCACATACCACACACACACACACACACACACCATACACTACACACCACACACCATACACACACACCACACACACACACCACACACACACACCTACACACCTACACCACACACCACACACACACACCACACACCTGTTACACACACACACCACATACACACACCACACACACACACACCACACACACACACACACATATCACTACACCACACCACACACCACACACACCATACACTATACACCACACACCATACACCACACATCACACACACACCACATCCACACACACCACCACACACCACCACACTGAACACCATACACACACACACACACCACACCACACACACACACACACACTCATGCACCACACCATACACCACACACCACACACCACACCACACACCATAAACACACCACACACCCACACCCACACACACACACACACCACACACACACACACACCATACACCCACACACACACACCACCACAACACATACACACACACCATACACCTACACCACACACTACACACACCACACACACACACACCACACACCACACACCACACCACACACCATACACCACACACACCATACACACACCACACACTACACACCCACACCATTACACACCACACACCACACACCCACACCATACACCATACACCACACACCACACACCACACCACACACACCACACATATACACACACACACACACACACACACCACACACACACACCACACACACCCACACCACACACCATACACCACACCACACACACACACCATACACACTACACACACACACACACACCACACACCTACACACACACATACACACACACACCACACACCATACACCCACACCACACACCACACACCACACATACACCCACACACACACCACACACCACACACCACACACACCACACACCACACACCACACACCACACACCACACACACACACCACACACACACACCACACACCATACACACACCACACCATACACCACACACCACACACCACACACCACACCACACACCTACTACACACACACACACATACACCACACCCACACACACACACACACACACCACACACCTACACATTACACACACACCATACACCCACACACACACACCCACACCACACACCATACACCACACACACACACACACACACTACACACCACACACCACACACACACACCACACACACACCATACACCCACACCACACACCCACACACACACACACACACACACTACACACACACACACACACACACACACACACACACACACACACACCACACACACCACACACCACACCACACACACACCACCACACCACACCACACACCACACCCCATACACCACACACACACACACACCATACACACACACACCACACCATACACCACACACACACACACACCACACACCACACACCTACACACACACACACACACACACACACACACACACACACACACACACACACACACACACACACACCATATACCTACACCACACACCACACACCATAGACCACACACCCACACCACACCCACATCATACACCCATACACCCCCCCCAAGATATACAGGATTTAATAGAACTATGTTTACTGTGTGTTAATTTAAAAACTTCAAAACATCTGAAAGTTAACACAAACTGTCAAATGTTAAATATTTCTGTGCTTTCAAACACTGCTAGTTGTAAAAGTGGTGAGGTTAGATTATATTGAGTTGTCATTTCTTCATTTTATGGAACTGGTATATAAAATCTTACTTTGATCACTTTGACCCTGAGCTTTTTCTCCGCATGATTCTCAGGACATCGGTAGATCGGTTGACCTCTGGACCACATGACCTACAAGGCAATGCCTCTGGCTATAGACTCCCACGAGTAGACTGCATGTCGCGTCACTTTGTTTTACGTCTAATAAATTTCATTACTGAGATTTGCTCACGTCACTTGGAACAGTTCTGGTGCGCTGGTCATTGGTAGGCACGCAGACAGCCACTTCCTGGTGTCGCCACCTCCGGTCGTGCCAGTTGATATTGTAAAACCGACTGTGAGGATAATACTGTTCATCTCAAGTCGAGCGTATGTGGCATTAACCAACATCAGTATTTAAATACTGGACAGATTGGCGTGGGTAGTAGATATACCATGAGATAAATCATGTCTCCTTTGGCGTTCCACACATTTTCTGCGACATCGTCATACCTTCTGATGTACCAGGATGTTTTAGATGAAAGCTCATGAACAGGCTACGATTAGGTGTAGAGCAGGGAATCACTAACATAACTGCTCGAAAAGTAAGGAGTTTAGGTTTAACGTCTGACGTATTGATCAGATAATCGAAGTAAGATGAACTGTGGTATAAGTCTGACCATGGAACTCTAAGATGTCTTCACATGCAAATATGGTATGGAAAAAATACCATAAAGAATAAACTTTGCTAAATTTGAGGCCTGCAATAAATATTTGTTGCTTTCTTTTATGATAATTTCTGTTTGTTCAACCTTTGCTTTACCTGTGTACTATGTAGATTTCATGCTTTGCCTCTATTGTAAGTGCAAGAAATGGATGATTGCTTTTGTTCCCTAATCCCGAGCTATATATACCACTCTGTGTTTCTCTACTCGGTCTAGCCTCCTAATCCCGAGCTATATACACCGCTCTGTGTTTCTCTAGTCGGTCTAGCCTCCTAATCCCGAGCTATATATACCGCTCTGTGTTT
Organism: Haliotis rubra; assembly: GCF_003918875.1. Taxonomy (NCBI): domain Eukaryota; kingdom Metazoa; phylum Mollusca; class Gastropoda; order Lepetellida; family Haliotidae; genus Haliotis; species Haliotis rubra. The sequence goes on from NW_025767004.1 coordinate 963,355, forward strand.
CTCTACTCGGTCTAGCCTCCTAATCCCGAGCTATATATACCACTCTGTGTTTCTCTACTCGGTCTAGCCTCCTAATCCGAGCTATATATACCACTCTGTGTTTCTTTAATCGGTCTAGCCTCCTAATCCCGAGCTATATATACCACTCTGTGTTTGTCTACTCGGTCTAGCCTCCTAATCCCGAGCTATATATACCACTCTGTGTTTGTCTACTCGGTCTAGCCTCCTAATCCCGAGCTATATATACCACTCTGTGTTTGTCTACTCGGTCTAGCCTCCTAATCCCGTGCTATATATACCACTCTGTGTTTCTCTACTCGGTCTAGCCTCTTAATCCCGAGCTATATATACCAATCTGTGTTTCTCTACTCGGTCTAGCCTGGCACAGCAAGAACTGTAGGTATAAGAATGGATGGCTTATTGCCTTTTGTTCATCGTATTGCACATCTCGCTTGATGATCATCTTTTCTCTGTTTCACACGGTATACATCGTATCTGATGGACAGTGAGATACTTTGTACAACACTGTTTCACACGGTATACATCGTATCTGATGGGCAGTGAGATACTTTGTACAACACTGTTTCACACGGTATACATCGTATCTGATGGGCAGTGAGATACTTTGTACAACACTGTTTCACACGGTATACATCGTATCTGATGGGCAGTGAGATACTTTGTACAACACTGTTTCACACGGTATACATCGTATCTGATGGGCAGTGAGATACTTTGTACAACACTGTTTCACACGGTATACATCGTATCTGATGGGCAGTGAGATACTTTGTACAACACTGTTTCACACGGTATACATCGTATCTGATGGGCAGTGAGATACTTTGTACAACACTGTTTCACACGGTATACATCGTATCTGATGGGCAGTGAGATACTTTGTACAACACTGTTTCACACGGTATACATCGTATCTGATGGGCAGTGAGATACTTTGTACAACACTGTTTCACACGGTATACATCGTATCTGATGGACAGTGAGATACTTTGTACAACACTGTTTCACACGGTATACATCGTATCTGATGGACAGTGAGATACTTTGTACAACACTGTTTCACATGGTATACATCGTATCTGATGGGCAGTGAGATACTTTGTACAACACTGTTTCACACGGTATACATCGTATCTGATGGGCAGTGAGATACTTTGTACAACACTGTTTCACACGGTATACATCGTATCTGATGGAAGTGAGATACTTTGTACAACACTGTTTCACACGGTATACATCGTATCTGATGGGCAGTGAGATACTTTGTACAACACTGTTTCACACGGTATACATCGTATCTGATGGGAAGTGAGATACTTTGTACAACACTGTTTCACACGGTATACATCGTATCTGATGGGCAGTGAGATACTTTGTTCAACACTGTTTCACACGGTATACATCGTATCTGATGGGCAGTGAGATACTTTGTACAACACTGTTTCACACGGTATACATCGTATCTGATGGACAGTGAGATACTGTGTACAACACTGTTTCACGCGGTATACATCGTATCTGATGGGCAGTGGTGTGCTTTATTCAGACTTAGACAGCATGATCTGAAAATGGCAATACGGACCTTATTCCAGAATCGTCCAGGAGAGGCATATAAGGGGAGCTGGCTATTGCCTCTCATGTCATGTTACACCTCAACAAGAAGATCAGCGTTGTGTATGATGACACACCCTGGCTACTCTCTGCTCAGTCCTTTCTTCCCGATTCCTGTTACCGGTAGGTTAGTATTGCCATCATTGCCTTGTTTTGTTAATGTATAATCACCGTTCTTGTATTACCCTGCCTTTGAATGTGTACTGTCTAGTGACTTATTTGTATTGATTTGTGAACTTGGCTCATTTTAGAATAGAATTATTAATTGCATCACCTTCTTTGTTGTTTGTTTGTTTCACACCTAGTTCTTGTACAGACCAATTCCCGGGTAACGTTTTAGTTTCACTTTGGTAATCAGCTCGTCACAACATACATTAGCTGACGGGATGAGCCGACACCTCCAGCATCTACCCGCTCCTTGTACCCAGCATGGGTTGTGACTTCCTCACAACCTTAACTACAATCTGGAAGTTCTCAATAGTCTGCCTTCTGACAATATGTTCCAACACGGAAGTTCTCAATAGGCTGCCTTCTGACAATATGTTCCAACACACAAGCTTCAAAGATAATATGAACTCGAAAGCCTAACGACAGTGTCCGTGTCGCCGAGGTGTGATAGATTGTTGTTTGATTACAGAGAAAGCAAATAACGTATTTCAATCAGACACAGCTGAACACAACGGCTAACATAACAGCTACGTGGGCCTACTAGTGGCCTGACAACATCGGCGACTTTGGACACTGGATATTAATCACGTGCCAGAGCGTCAGTGTTTTATGAAGATACCGATACCCCTGTACAGGGATGGATAGGGTGCTAGATACTAATATGTGTTATTGAATACCGTGCAATAAAACAACTAAAGTCAACATACCATTACAGAAATACAGCGAGACCTATCAGTTTCTGCAGTGTTATTCAAGTGTGTTCATCATGTGTCACTTTAGTAATGGCTGTGCTGCTACTGTCAGCCTATTTGTATCCCCAATACATGCACGATAATACCCAATCTATTTCAATCTGTTTGATGTCGAGCTTGGAATTATGTTTTATTGCTTACACGCTTCACAACAGTACAAGTTCGTTTGATCCCTGTCTCGCCTTGTTCCTCTGTGAGTCAAGCACTGACGTTCCATTTGTAATATCTTAATGTCGTGAAGTATATTGTTGAAACGTTAACCTGAACTGGTTAACTCATATAGTATGTGCCATTGTTTGACTCAGGTATTGACACGAAAGCACAAAAAGGTTCATGAACTATTGTTAAATGCAGGGTTCTGCCATAGTGGTCTGTTGACCATTCGCCAAGGGAATCAAGTCCATACATATCATCTCCATATTCGAAAGCATTGCGACGTTTACTCTCGTAGAACAGGTCTGCAATATGTCCACAGAACAGTTCAAACTTCCATAAAATGACAGTCTTAGTTATTTTGTAATGTGTGGTGAAAATGGTTACACCTTGTATAAGATAACAATAAGGGTGATTCAGTAATATGTCAAAGAAACAGTTTCACCTTGTATAAAACAACGATTTGGATGATTCAGTCATACGTAACTAAATGAACGAAGCAAAGAGGGTTCGGCTGGTAGTGGCACAGTCAGAAAGCTTAAACTCATCGTCAGCTCAGGTACCCTTGCCCTTCTACTCGCACAGGCAGCCAATAGGACTTCTCCCAGGAAGCGCTGCCAAGTTGAAACCACCGAGAACTTTCCAGAGAATATGGAGACTCTCCAATACTGCAACCTTCTTCATTATCAAAAGCGTCAGAAGGGCTGTGATCCTGGCGGAGAACCCTGATCTACGCCAAGTGAGCGAGGAAGTGAGTGAGTTTAGTTTTTCGCCGGACTCAGCAATATTACAGCCCTATGGCGGCGGTCTGTAAATATTCTGGACCAGACAATCCAGTGATCAACAGCATGGTCATCGATCTACGCAATAGGGATACGATGACATGTGTAAACCAAGTCATTGAGCCCGACCACCCGATCCCGTTAGTCGGCTCTTACGACAAGCATGGGTTACTGAAGATCAATTCTAACCCGAATCTTCACGGGTAGATCTGCACCAAGAGATCAGGAGATACCATTCGTTTTAACCGAAACGGTGGCGTCTGGTCCTGCTTGACTCCTGAAACTTTCTAGGAGGTCAGTCCTGCCCTATAACAAAGCACATGAAACATGTAGTCTCACCTTAGGCAAGTGAGTTTGTTCAAAATTGCCCCTGTTCACCCAGTAGAAAATGGGTACCCGGTGGGATACCTGATGTAACCACTTATCTTCTAGCCCCTCACGGGCAGCTTTGGTTATCCGGGGTAATAATAATCAGATTATTTGGGCGATTCGAGCATGCATTGTGCATTGAGAAATGCTCATGATAAATGTACTATTCTTATTATATCTCCCATAATCACCAGCGTATGTGCCCTCTGAGTCTGTGAAATCTTTAGGACTGCATTTGCATTTCTGTTTCGTCAATGTCTTTCCAGGAATCAAGTATCAAGCCCAAATCTCAGAGTGAGCAAGAATCAAATCAAGTTCAAGAGTAATGTGCCTTCCAGAATTTCAATTTCAGTTTCAAAGATAATATGCCCATTACAATTTTTTTTAAAATACTTGAATTTCCAGTTTCTCCTTTTTGGAAACAATTATGCGTCAACTAACTGTCATTACAAGTCAAGACACAGGGTTCGACGCTGAATGTAGATGACACAAATGCAACACAAATGCAACATGTTTGATGTACTTTATACAAATAGACAAGCTTGAATAATATTTTTGGAGAAAAGAAGTTGGTGAGTGATCCTGGATGTCCATCCATCGTTTGGATAATTGGATCTGGTTATTATCGATCGATACAGATACTAGCTCGTTTTCTTGCAATGTTTAACAAGAGTGATCCGTTTATCGGGAGCAAACAATTGTACGTATGAAATAGTCGTTATTTTCCAGCCTAACAGTGTCAACTGACTCTCAGATCAATATCATTTACAATGTTGTATATCAATTACCAGATGGACACCATGGAGCTATTTTGACGAGGAAGTTAAATGAGCTATCTCAGGTGTGATAAAAGTCGGCAGAGATCAAAGGCTGATTGTCAGCGTGAAGCCAAGTGATCAATGCGTAATAAGCGCTTTGGAACCCCTGTGCCGAGTCGGGGAAGCTAATGGGAAAGACTGGGATGAATAATACTGGCTGAAATTACATCAATTCAAACAGGCTCAACATAATGTGATGACAAAGTACAAATTGGACTGAAAACCTGTGTAAGTCGATATGTCCTACAGTGCAGGTTTTGCCACTCCGTAACGTGAGTGTTGTTGAAAGAGCATGAACATAGTAGAACATTGACGAGCAGATAAAGCTGTTTTAGGCAATACGCGGATTCGGTCCTGCTGCAACAGATAAAATGGAACTTCAGAGTTAGATGTCTCTCCAAAGTCAAAAGGTGCTGGAAGATTACACACAATGAAAGGCTGGGTATTATCTAATGGCGGCAATTTCTGTACATAGTTGCCTCCCTTTGTAGTACCACAATTCTAAGATTCCCACAAACCAGCACAGCATTAAAACTGCAATTTATTTCAAAGCGACATTGACAGAAACGTCCATATATTGAGATCCATTACATCTGTTTAATATCGATTCTGAAAGTTGAAGCAATTAACAGTGAGAACAAAGGATAGACATAGGTAATTGTAAACGATGGTGTCCTCATATGACGACAGACTGGAAACACAAAACTGGACCCGAGAAGCAGCTGTTTGACAGTAAACAACCCGAGACGTTAAGATACACACAGTCAGCAGGGTCACACATCCAGCAGGTCAGCTGTACTTCACAACTCTTACCAGTAGAGGTCTACATCGGGTAGGTATGCCACTGGAAACGTTATGCTGAAGAATCAATGACGGATCTGTCTGCCGTCATGACATCCACTACAGGACATCATCGTTGGCCCTGATGTCGGTTCATAACTGATGCCAGCTAATTTCCTCCAAAATCTTTGATGTCGGGTTTGGACTTATCTTTTATTGCAAATAGTCTTTGCTTACAGCTTCAGTACATGTGTTTCTAAAGTCTCACCCTGTTTCTCGACAGGATACTTTTCATAACTTGCAGTTGTTGTGTGTTCAACATGTTGTTGAAAATATAAAAGGTGAGTACAAAGGAGTACCCAGTCTTGACCATGCCCAGAAACAGGTTTGATGGAACGGGCTAAAATAGTTATGAAGAATATGTCAGTACACGACTGAAACTGGGTAATGCGGGGTCGACATGATGGCACTTTTGGTCTTCTATACATCCGTCATAGACTCTACGCAGCTGGAACACAGGATCTAGACTCTACGCAGCTGGAACACAGGATTTAGTGTGTGACGTTGTGGCATACACTAGTAGGCAGAACAAAATTCAGGTGTCCTCCGTCAACAGTTCAGGTGTCCTCCTTCAACGTCACAGTTCAGGTGTCCTCCTTCAACACTTCAGGTGTCCTCCTTCAACACTTCAGGTGTCCTCCTTCAACGTCACAGTTCAGGTGTCCTCATTCAACGTCACAGTTCAGGTGTCCTCCTTCAACAGTTCAGGTGTCCTCCTTCAACGTCACAGTTCAGGTGTCCTCCTTCAACGCCACAGTTCAAGTGTCCTCCTTCAACGTCACAGTTCAGGTGTCCTCCTTCAACGCCACAGTTCAGGTGTCCTCCTTCAACGTCACAGTTCAGGTGTCCTCTTCCATTGTCATGGTCAAGGAATCATTCCTCAGCAATGCTTGGCTGCATTCAGCACGAATTGTAGATCAGCTCAAGAGGCAGAACAAGACCGCCATTCCTCCGTGACCCGCTGGTTCAGCCGATATTTCTCAGTTTCAAAACGTATGAGACGAACTAGAACTGAACTGGGGCGTCTCTCCAATCCTGCTGACGACGTCCGTAAATTTGATGGGAACAGTCATCTGATGCGCGGCAAATGTCTGTGTAGAGTTGCGTCCCTTGGGCACGTCGGAAACCTATGATTCTGGGATAGAATCGGCTCACACCGATTATGTTTCTTGGTTTATCAGATACCCGTGCTCGTTGGTTTTAGGGAAATGCTAAACCTCTGAGCCCCGTATGATTTAAGGCTCTCCTCTAACATTTAGCTTACTAGCTAAGAGAACTAGTGGTCAAAGTCGCTTTACCCACAATAATTACTTGGCGTAAATTTGAAGTAGCATTCTTGTTGACATTGGACATCTCCCTTCTTGCTTTCGATGCACGCAACCCTGGAGCCACGAGACAGACACAGTGAACAGTGCACGCGGTTAGCACGCTGTTGAGGTGGGTCTAGCCAGGTCACACCTTGTAACGATGCATCATCACAATCATCATCTGTGTACAGTTTTTATTTCTCTCAAAATGAATCTCACTTTTCTTTTTGGTTTGGCTCGCACAGTCTGTTACGACGCCGTTGATGTGTGAGTTTCATGATATATACCTTTCACACTTCCATTCTTGGTTGCCCCGTGTTATGAACTGATCACAAGGACTATATTAGCTCAATCCAAGCTATTGTAAGGTAACCCCTGGAACCATGTTGAGAGCAAGGCGTCCATCACAGGGACGTGGTTCATATGTATGTGTCGTACAGGGGATATACGAGGAACTTGAACCGACGGACCTAATAGCTTTACCTGAGCTTGTGTAATGTGATAAATGTAAAGACTGAATCCAGTGTTGTGCACAATGATAGACATACAATTGTAAATCTAATACAGATATTACTGAGATTTTACTCCACATTGCGAAATGCATAATTTCGTGGATAACATTCGTTAGGCAAATAAAATAATCACAATTGAAAATAAGTTTACTGTCAAAGATGTTAATTAAATACATATATTATTCAGAATTGTATTTCTTGAGATTGAAATTGGATATCCTTTTGAAAACGAGGTAGTAAATTTATGTTAACGATGATTGTCACTAAAACGTTCAGGTGGCAACAAGGCGACCTTCACTGGAATTTAGAACATTGGTACAAGGTGAGGCATTGATTCAGAACATTGTCCTTCACGAAATAGTCTCAACACCCCCATCACCAGACCCCCACCCAGTCACCGGTGTCTCTTTTCAAATTAGCGATGAGTGAGTGAGTATGGTTTTACGCCGCTTTTAACAATATTCCAGCAGTATTACGGCGGGGGACGCAAGAAATGGGCTTCACAAATTGTAGCCATGTGGTGAATCGAACCAGGGTCTCCGGCCTCGACGAGCCAACGCTTTAACCACTAGGCTTCCCCGCCGCCCCAAAATTAGGAATGGAGCCTGTTTGGTCATATGATAACGATGTTGAAATGGATGAACAATGAATACCACTGCTGAAGACTGTTTTGTTAAATCACTATTTTTACAAATTCCGATACTAGCGATTCAGCACCTGCCACTTCCTCTGCTCCACAGTAGACAACAGGGCAAAATAGAGGACCAATGGACGACTACGTTCCATCGTCAAACACATACTTTATTGTACTATGACTTGAAGAGGAACTCTGAATCAAACATAACACATCGCCACCCTTCGTCCTGACCACAGTTTATGTCCTCGGAATTCAATATCCTATGTGAGCAGCTGGCTGTATCTAGCCATGGTGTACATTTCACTGGAAGATAAACGCTATATTCAGGATGTATGGATGCCCAGCAGGGGAATATACAATGTCAGGCTGGCTGCACCTATAATATCACATTGTAGTCTGGAATGACATTACAACCAGCCGGCGATATACGTACTTCGCTTTATGAGGAATTAACAGGACTTGCAATGCCCTAGGGAAGGCCAATAAAGTGACCACTTGTAAGAGTGCAACATTTAGACCTATAACGTAAGTAAGTCTTGCTCCGGTCTCCGAAATCATGTGATAGTTCGGAATACTGATTTCTAAAATACCTTCACGTTCCAGCTGAAACACCATGACGCATATTAGTGTATATTGAAATGTTGTAATGGAGACTTGAATAATGAAGTTTGATTGATCTTCTTCAAGAAATGGAATAGAAATTGCTAAAGAAGTCTCCGCATTATAAATGCATTAGAAATGTTTCAGTATATATTTCAACATATTGTTCTTTAATTAGGCAATGAGTGTTAACTAATGCAGTGCCATCACCTTACCTGATAATGTATCTCTTCAGTGTAGTTTGGTAAGATGGAGACACATCTACAAATCACCGACCAAGATGTCCTCATGACCGGTGATGGGGCGGTGAGGTGGTACAGTGGTTAATGCGTTCTCTCGTCACGCCGGACACACAATCGATTCCTGACCCAAACCCTCCCCATATGAAGTCCTCCACCGTAATATGGCTTCAGTAGTGTTTACGCTCTGTTACAGGTTTTCATCAGGGATATATGTACAAAATTGACATTTCCATTGTACCACCTACACGTTTGTCACTGTGTTTTAACTAACAATCGCGACATCATCTTCACAAAGGTTAAAACACTATTTTTTCGACGAGTCATTTCTGGAATATTCTATGAGCTATTTACAACTTAAGATTGTAAATTTGCATAATTGTCGTGAGTTGGTCTCTGAAACCGAGGAAAAGACTGATCATTAGCCTTAAAACGACTATCTAGACATGACAATGCATACGTATCTGTTGAAAATACATGTTATACAATGTGTCAGTTGAGGAAATGTACCAAGGTGCATAGAGAAGTTCTTTAACCTTCAGCAACAAATCGTGACGACATCCGACCTCCATCAGGTTTACCTGTACTCATTGACATGACGAGTGTGAGATCAGGTATACCACCCGTATCAGATACAATACACTCATAAACAGTTCTTTTGTTGGTTTTAGGTTTGGGGGATATTTTTTGTGTTTTTGCTTTTCAATTTTTAGCCAAACATATGGCCGCTCGCGATTTTGACAAATGTGTTTGAAGAAGGCACGAAGTACTTCAAGACGACACAATACAAGTAATTTTGATACTTCAGGTTAATATAATATATTCTCCACTAAAAGGTTCGGACATACGGGTGTGGATATGCTGAAATAGCAGATGATGACACACATCATTACAAGGGGGTATGGAGAGATGTATGTATGGGGTGTATTGTAGAGCCATGCATTGTACGGCAACGTATTGCAAGGTGGTGTATTGTAAAACCAGGTATTGTACGGCAACGTGTTGCAAGGTGGCGTATTGTAAATCCAGGTATTGTACGGCAACGTTTTGCAAGGTGGTGTGAACCTTCCGTCCATGTTTGGTACGGCAACGTTTTGAACCTTCCGTACAGGTGGTAGAATATGTGATGCGGATAAAACCAGGTATTGTACGGCAACGTGTTGCAAGGTGGCGTATTGTAAATCCAGGTATTGTACGGCAACGTTTTGCAAGGTGGTGTGAACCTTCCGTACATGTTTGGTATGTCATATGTGAACCTTCCGTACATGTTTGGTATGTCATATGTGAACCTTGTACATGTTTGGTATGGTGAACCTTGTACATGTTGGTATGGTGAACCTTGTACATGTTGGTATGGTGAACCTTTCCGTACATGTTGGTATGGTGAACCTTCCGTACATGTTGGTATGGTGAACCTTCCGTACATGTTGGTATGGTGAACCTTCCATACATGTTTGGTATGGTGAACCTTCCATACATGTTGGTATGGTGAACCTTCCGTACATGTTTGGTATGGTGAACCTTCCGTACATGTTTGGTATGGTGAACCTTCCGTACATGTTTGGTATGGTGAACCTTGTACATGTTGGTATGGTGAACCTTCCGTACATGTTGGTATGGTGAACCTTCCGTACATGTTTGGTATGGTGAACCTTCCGTACATGTTGGTATGGTGAACCTTCCGTACATGTTCGGTATGGTGAACCTTGTTCATGTTGGTATGGTGAACCTTCCGTACATGTTTGGTATGGTGAACCTTCCGTACATGTTTGGTATGGTGAACCTTCCGTACATGTTGGTATGGTGAACCTTGTACATGTTTGGTATGGTGAACCTTGTACATGTTTGGTATGGTGAACCTTGTACATGTTGGTATGGTGAACCTTCCGTACATGTTTGGTATGGTGAACCTTCCGTACATGTTTGGTATGGTGAACCTTCCGTACATGTTCGGTATGGTGAACCTTCCGTACATGTTGGTATGGTGAACCTTCCGTACATGTTGGTATGGTGAACCTTCCGTACATGTATGGTATGGTGAACCTTGTACATGTTCGGTATGGTGAACCTTCCGTACATGTTTGGTATGGTGAACCTTCCGTACATGTTGGTATGGTGAACCTTCCGTACATGTTGGTATGGTGAACCTTCCGTACATGTTCGGTATGGTGAACCTTGTTCATGTTGGTATGGTGAACCTTCCGTACATGTTGGTATGGTGAACCTTCCGTACATGTTGGTATATGAACCTTCCGTACATGTTGGTATGGTGAACCTTGTACATGTTTGGTATGGTGAACCTTGTACATGTTTGGTATGGTGAACCTTGTACATGTTGGTATGGTGAACCTTCCGTACATGTTTGGTATGGTGAACCTTCCGTACATGTTTGGTATGGTGAACCTTCCGTACATGTTCGGTATGGTGAACCTTCCGTACATGTTGGTATGGTGAACCTTCCGTACATGTTGGTATGGTGAACCTTCCGTACTACATGTTGGTATGTTGGTATGGTGAACCTTGTACATGTATGGTATGGTGAACCTTGTACATGTTCGGTATGGTGAACCTTCCGTACATGTTTGGTATGGTGAACCTTCCGTACATGTTGGTATGGTGAACCTTCCGTACATGTTGGTATGGTGAACATGTTTCCGTACATGTTGGTATGGTGAACCTTCCGTACATGTTTGGTATGGTGAACCTTCCGTACATGTTTGGTGTGGTGAACCTTCCGTACATGTTGGTATGGTGAACCTTCCGTACATGTTTGGTATGGTGAACCTTCCGTACATGTTTGGTATGGTGAACCTTCCGTACATGTTTGGTATGGTGAAACCTTCCGTACATGTTGGTATGGTGAACCTTCCGTCTGATGTGCCGTTGTTGATGTGTTACAAGACACCGGGCCGTGAAAGGAAACATGTAACAAGGTCCAGTAATCAGGTACAAGTCTGGAACTCAGGGGAAACTATTTCATCAATATTACCTGTGATCCAGTTTATTGGCGTAGACTACACTAAACATGTTGATATGCTAATATTCTGATGTAATGTATCGAAATGTATGAAGTTTTGGAAAAGGACTGTAAAGTTGTCCGTAATAAAGAGTGTTCAAGATGCATCCCCAGTTAACACAACACCACCTATGCAGCTAGCACTAACAGTTATGTTGGAAGACGAAGATGATGTTGGGTAATACATCCGGGAAGGTACTGAATTCTCATGTGAATTTGAAATTGTGCATTAATAATGCTGCTATACCAGTAGACATGTATCTCATAATATCATGCCAGCTGTTATATATACCAGTAGATATAGAGGACACGACACTAAGGGACCGTGTCATTTGAGACATGCATCTCATGATATCAAAGCCAGCTGTTATATATACCAGTAGATATAGAGGACACGACAGTAAGGGATCATGTCATTGAGACATGTATCTCATATATTTATGCATCATGCCAGCCGCCACCAACCGTGACATCTTATGTGAAACTGTACAACCTCATGGAGGAAGGATTTCACTTCAGCGCTTTCGTAAGAGCTTCGCCAACTGGAATCTGTGGCACCTTCCCGGAAGTGCCTCCGGGCTTCCACCATCAGGTGTGAGAGTTAAAGTGGTCAGGATTACTCCTTTTCTGCGTGAAGACTTGTAGACCCATTGTCAGCTCGCTATATACAGGCCACTTTGGGGGTATTAACAGTGTCCACACAGTCTGAAATATTAGGTAGGATCTGGCTGCCACCCCAGGGGGGGGGAGCGGGGAGGGGTGGAGGCGGTGTAGGTTCATCCCCAGCCTACGGCAACACTCAAACGTCCATCAGGTCGAGCTACAGTTGTACTGTCTGCCATGCTGAGTTCGGCAGCAAATGTTATTTTGGACATAAGATCATCATACGTTTGCTTGTAGCTGCCAGCGATATCAAGGACGTATTGTTTGTACATTGAATAGAAGCTTATTATGAAAAAATGAAGGACATTACAATGTGTTATTTTGAAAACACCATTACAAAATATACTCTTAAAATGGAAGGTGATCCTGGGAAATAACATTCCAAAAATAATATACTGAGTATATTAGTAATGAAGTAGTCCTTAATGCCGCCACGTTCATTCAGTATACTGCGTATAAGTCTCCCATTAGTTTGAAGGAGTCTGTATCACTCGTTTCGCAGTGCCAGCCAAAGTGATCTGAGGCCTATGACGATGACGTCTTCCTGTCAGGACGTATCCAGAGCATGTGCCCATTGCTGACCATGGCATCCTCTGGATGTTGTGCTGCTGGAGTTGAACATTGGCGGTGTGGACACGTTGAGCACGGACCTTGTCGTCGTGACAACTATACTTTGACAAACTCTTCTTGCGAACAGGGGATCAAACAAACAAACAACCAACCAACCCCTGTACTCGTACAACATGGATCTGGGATGGCATAGTCACCCCATACCATTCCCGATCCGACGTAACAAGTGTGATGAGGGGTGATGACATGGGCTTGACGTATGTCTCGACGTCACCAGACACGACCACGCATATCAAAGGAAATACGAAGTGAAGGTCATATGAAAATATGACATGTGGCCATGGTCGACTACATCTGTTCCAACGTCGTGTACAACACTGTGTTAATGGCACGTGGTCGTAGAGTATGGAGATCAGCTGCAAGTAGGTGATTTCTAGTCGTCGGGCTCGTAACCTGATGAAATTGTGCACTAATTCCCCTTTGAGCTCGATTCATTGAGCCTGGTTTTGCATCAGTCGATCTTGCACTCTCGCCGTTGGCCTAAGACGCCAGAACGGGGTCGAACGTCAACATTATGGGTTTGCTGGTACCGTTTCAACAGACTGTGAAACATTGAACGTGTTGGACTACTCTCCAGCACGCCAATGCTTCCTGGTATGAATGACACCGACTCACGTGGCTGGCTCTACTGAGTGCAATCTGTCCAATGTGTTCCGGCGTGTGCGGACGTTCTTGTACTGAATGTTTATAGTCAACTCTTGTCTTTGTCCTAATGGTTTGCTATTTAACCTTACATAACGGACGTTCTTGTACTGAATGTTTATAGTCAACTCTTGTCTTTGTCCTAATGGTTTGCTATTTAACCTTACATAACGGACGTTCTTGTATTGAATGTTTATAGTCAACTCTTGTCTTTGTCCTAATGGTTGCTATTTAACCTTACATAACGGACGTTCTTGTAGTTGAATGTTTTTATAGTCAACTCTTGTCTTTGTCCTAATGGTTTACTATTTAACCTTACATAACGGACGTTCTTGTACTGAATGTTTATAGTCAACTCTTGTCTTTGTCCTAATGGTTGCTATTTAACCTTACATAACGGACGTTCTTGTACTGAATGTTTATAGTCAACTCTTGTCTTTGTCCTAATGGTTTGCTATTTAACCTTACATAACGGACGTTCTTGTACTGAATGTTTATAGTCAACTCTTGTCTTTGTCCTAATGGTTTGCTATTTAACCTTACATAACGGACGTTCTTGTATTGAATGTTTATAGTCAACTCTTGTCTTTGTCTTGTCCTAATGGTTTGCTATTTAACCTTACATAACGGACGTTCTGGTATTGAATGTTTATAGTCAACTCTTGTCTTTGTCCTAATGGTTGTCTTTGCTATTTAACCTTACATAACGGACGTTCTGGGTATTGAATGTTTATAGTCAACTCTTGTCTTTGTCCTAATGGTTGCTATTTAACCTTACATAACGGACGTTCTTGTATTGAATGTTTATAGTCAACTCTTGTCTTTGTCCTAATGGTTGCTATTTAACCTTACATAACGGACGTTCTGGTATTGAATGTTTATAGTCAACTCTTGTCTTTGTCCTAATGGTTGCTATTTAATTTAACCTTACATAACGGACGTTCTGGTATTGAATGTTTATAGTCAACTCTTGTCTTTGTCCTAATGGTTACTATTTAACCTTACATAACGGACGTTCTGGTATTGAATGTTTATAGTCAACTCTTGTCTTTGTCCTAATGGTTGCTATTTAACCTTACATAACGGACGTTCTGGTATTGAATGTTTATAGTCAACTCTTGTCTTTGTCCTAATGGTTGCTATTTAACCTTACATAACCGGACGTTCTGGTGAATCAGCCTCTTGTCTTTTTGTTGAATGTTTATAGTCAACTCTTGTCTTTGTCCTAATGGTTGGTATTTAACCTTACATAACGGACGTTCTGGTATTGAATGTTTATAGTCAACTCTTGTCTTTGTCCTAATGGTTGCTATTTAACCTTACATAACGGACGTTCTGGTATTGAATGTTTATAGTCAACTCTTGTCTTTGTCCTAATGGTTGCTATTTAACCTTACATAACGGACGTTCTGGTATTGAATGTTTATAGTCAACTCTTGTCTTTGTCCTAATGGTTGGTATTTAACCTTACATAACGGACGTTCTGGTATTGAATGTTTATAGTCAACTCTTGTCTTTGTCCTAATGGTTGCTATTTAACCTTACATAACGGACGTTCTGGTATTGAATGTTTATAGTCAACTCTTGTCTGGTGAATGTTTATAGTCAACGCTTGTCTTTGTCCTAATGGTTTGCTATTTAACCTTACATAACGGACGTTCTGGTATTGAATGTTTATAGTCAACTCTCTTGTCTTTGTCCATAATGGTATTTGTTTATAGTCAACTCTTGTCTTTTTAAACCTATTTACATAACGGACGTTCTGGTATTGAATGTTTATAGTCAACTCTTGTCTTTGTCCTAATTGTCCTAATGGTTATTTAACCTTACATAACGGACGTTCTGGTATTGAATGTTTATAGTCAACTCTTGTCTTTGTCCTAATGGTTGCTATTTAACCTTACATAACGGACGTTCTGGTATTGAATGTTTATAGTCAACTCTTGTCTTTGTCCTAATGTTTGCTATTTAACCTTACATAACGGACGTTCTGGTATTGAATGTTTATAGTCAACTCTTGTCTTTGTCCTAATGGTTGGTATTTAACCTTACAACGGACGTTCTGGTATTGAATGTTTATAGTCAACTCTTGTCTTTGTCCTAATGGTTACTATTTAACCTTACATAACGGACGTTCTGGTATTGAATGTTTATAGTCAACTCTTGTCTTTGTCCTAATGGTTACTATTTAACCTTACATAACGGACGTTCTGGTATTGAATGTTTATAGTCAACTCTTGTCTTTGTCCTAATGGTTGGTATTTAACCTTACATAACGGACGTTCTGGTATTGAATGTTTATAGTCAACTCTTGTCTTTGTCCTAATGGTTGGTATTTAACCTTACATAACGGACGTTCTGGTATTGAATGTTTATAGTCAACTCTTGTCTTTGTCCTAATGGTTGGTATTTAACCTTACATAACGGACGTTCTGGTATTGAATGTTTATAGTCAACTCTTGTCTTTGTCCTAATGGTTGCTATTTAACCTTACATAACGGACGTTCTGGTATTGAATGTTTATAGTCAACTCTTGTCTTTGTCCTAATGGTTGCTATTTAACCTTACATAACGGACGTTCTGGTTTTGAATGTTTATAGTCAGCTCTCTTGTCTTTGTCCTAATGGTTTGCTATTTAACCTTACATAACGGACGTTCTGGTATTGAATGTTTATAGTCAACTCTTGTCTTTGTCCTAATGGTTGCTATTTAACCTTACATAACGGACGTTCTTGTATTGAATGTTTATAGTCAACTCTTGTCTTTGTCCTAATGGTTACTATTTAACCTTACATAACGGACGTTCTTGTATTGAATGTTTATAGTCAACTCTCTTTGTCTTTGTCCTAATGGTTACTATTTAACCTTACATAACGGACGTTCTGGTATTGAATGTTTATAGTCAACTCTTGTCTTTGTCCTAATGGTTACTATTTAACCTTACATAACGGACGTTCTGGTATTGAATGTTTATAGTCAACTCTTGTCTTTGTCCTAATGGTTGGTATTTAACCTTACATAACGGACGTTCTGGTATTGAATGTTTATAGTCAACTCTTGTCTTTGTCCTAATGGTTACTATTTAACCTTACATATCGGACGTTCTGGTATTGAATGTTTATAGTCAACTCTTGTCTTTGTCCTAATGGTTCCTATTTAACCTTACATAACGGACGTTCTGGTATTTAATGTTTATAGTCAACTCTTGTCTTTGTCCTAATGGTTGCTATTTAACCTTACATAACGGACGTTCTTGTATCGAATGTTTATAGTCAACTCTTGTCTTTGTCCTAATGGTTGCTATTTAACCTTACATAACGGACGTTCTTGTATTGAATGTTTATAGTCAACTCTTGTCTTTGTCCTAATGGTTGGTATTTAACCTTACATAACGGACGTTCTGGTATTGAATGTTTATAGTCAACTCTTGTCTTTGTCCTAATGGTTGGTATTTAACTTGGCCACATAACGGACGTTCTGGTGATTGAATGTTTATAGTCAACTCTTGTCTTTGTCCTAATGGTTGCTATTTAACCTTACATAACGGACGTTCTGGTATTGAATGTTTATAGTCAACTCTTGTCTTTGTCCTAATGGTTGGTATTTAACCTTACATAACGGACGTTCTGGTATTGAATGTTTATAGTCAACTCTTGTCTTTGTCCTAATGGTTGGTATTTAACCTTACATAACGGACGTTCTGGTATTGAATGTTTATAGTCAACTCTTGTCTTTGTCCTAATGGTTACTATTTAACCTTACATATCGGACGTTCTGGTATTGAATGTTTATAGTCAACTCTTGTCTTTGTCCTAATGGTTCCTATTTAACCTTACATAACGGACGTTCTGGTATTTAATGTTTATAGTCAACTCTTGTCTTTGTCCTAATGGTTGCTATTTAACCTTACATAACGGACGTTCTTGTATCGAATGTTTATAGTCAACTCTTGTCTTTGTCCTAATGGTTGCTATTTAACCTTACATAACGGACGTTCTTGTATTGAATGTTTATAGTCAACTCTTGTCTTTGTCCTAATGGTTGGTATTTAACCTTACATAACGGACGTTCTGGTATTGAATGTTTATAGTCAACTCTTGTCTTTGTCCTAATGGTTGGTATTTAACCTTACATAACGGACGTTCTGGTATTGAATGTTTATAGTCAACTCTTGTCTTTGTCCTAATGGTTGCTATTTAACCTTACATAACCCAATGCTTTGTTTGGAGAGAATGGAAACAACGAGTGAGTGAGTGAGTGTGTGAGTGTGTGAGTGAGTGAGTGTGTGAGTGAGTGAGTGAGTGAGTGAGTGAGTGAGTGAGTGAGTGAGTGAGTGAGTGAGTGAGTGAGTGAGTGAGTGAGTGAGTGAGTGAGTATGATTTAAGGTTTTTACTCCGTATTAACACAATTCCTGCACCAGACTTTAAACATTGTCACAGTGTATAGACCTGCTGTTAATGTAATGGCATGCAGTGTTAGCTGAAGGGTTTACTGGTTTGGTCGTCGAACATACATCTTTCAAGGTCTGATGTACTGTTAATGAATGTTTCCTTAAACTTCTGTACATACGATTTCTGTTTCTGTCATAGACGTCAACAGAGAGCTGTCTGTATTCAGATGTCAAAAGTTTCAGTATTCAGACCAGGTGTTTATATGGTGACAAGCAAACCACAGGCGGCATTCCCATTTGTGTGTTTTAGATTTTTTTAAGCATATCAAGTTTAAGAATTCTCAAGTAGAATCCTCACTATATTGGTTTCTGGTAGCTGGGTATTCTGAGGCGATTGAATATATCTATTAATCCAATATTCTGTTCGGGACTTGACTGCTGCAACTTCCTGACAAGATGAAAATGTCAACGTGGAAGAAAAATGAATACTGTTTCAAGAGGAAATCACAGCTGCCAGTGTCATCTAGCACGTAGTACTGCTGTTCTGATATTGTATGGCTACAGCAGTACGATGTATTGCTACGATACGGATTCAGCAGTATGATGTATTGATACTGTACGGATTCAGCAATACGATGTATGATACTGTATGGCTACAGCAGTACGATGTATTGATACTGTACGGCTTCAGTAGTATGATGTATTGACAGTGCACGGATTCCTCAGTATGATGTATTGATACTGTATGGCCTCAGCAGTACGATGTATTGATACTGTACGACTTCAGCATTATGATGTATTGATACTGTATGGCCTCAGCAGTATGATGTATTGATACTCTGTATGGCTTCAGCAGTACGATGTATTGATACTGTACGACTTCAGCATTATGATGTATTGATATTGTATGGCTTCAGCAGTACGATGTATGATACTGTACGGCTTCAGCAGTATGATGTATTGATACTGTACGGATTTAGCAGTACGATGTATTGATACTGTACGGATTCAGCAGTACGATGTATGATAATGTATGGCTACAGCAGTACGATGTATGATACTGTATGGCTTCAGCAATACGATGTATGATACTGTATGGCTTCAGCAGTACGATGTATTGATACTGTACGGCTTCAGCAGTATGATGTATTGATACTGTACGGCTTCAGCAGTATGATGTATTGATACTGTATGACTTCAGCAGTATAATGTATTGATACTGTATGGCTTCAGCAGTATGATGTATTGATACTTTATGGCCTCAGCAGTATGATGTATTGATACTGTATGGCTTCAGCAGTATGATGTATTGATACTGTACGACTTCAGCAGTATGATGTCTTGTGACGGCCTCTGACTTCCTTGATGTCTAGTCCACAGTCTGATTTTGAGCAGGGCCTCCGCTTATAGAAATAAATGCCTTGGTGCAAATTGTAGAGGAGAATTCAAGAGCAGGCACTGAAGCCAAACATCAGGAAGTTCGATCAATACGGTTAGTGTTACACAAGATCAGTGTTTCCTAGGCTTGTGTTATCCTGGTTCTATCCTCTTGTTACCGTCCTGCCATGTCCGTGGTGTCTTCATAGGTCCATTCAAGGGTTTAATGGGAAAACAATTATAAAACTATTTCAAATACAGCCCAAGGCGTAACCAGATCAACTTCCTAGCAAACCTTCTTGATAAAATACTATATAATAATTCCGTCAGATATTTGAAGAGTCGACAATGCAGCGTTTCCTTGTATAGGTTGCCTCATGATGATGATCTATGATAGTCTACTGGTAATCATTAGCATGAGAATATCAGTTTCCTCCTGAAAAAGCTAAACAATGTTGTGCGTCTTTTAAAAGTCCCATTACATCCCGTTTGGATTGCACCTTTATAAACTTAGGTTTTGAAAGGGGAACAACAACGTTACAATTCTCCCCTTGAAATTGATATTTAGAAATCGACCCAAAGGAACAAGTCAAATCAAAGGATGCCCCGTGGCGTCACAAGATTGCCTTGCTGGAAGATCCACTGATGATAACAGGCTCATGGTGGTCACAGACTGGCGTATTCAGGTCTGCGCTGAAGAAACAAGAGCCACGCCAAGGAACATGCTTCCCCAGCATCCTTTGGTGAGGGTCAAAACGTGGGTCTACTGTCAAATGGCAGGAAGGTGGAAAGTGGAGGACGGGTGATATGTTTAATGCATCACCACACACTGGCTACTAAACATGGGTACACGGGCGCCGAGACTAGAGTACACCGTCCTCGGTTGGTAACAGAGTTCCTCCAACAAAACGCCATTACTACCATCCTTTGGTCCGTCACGAGTCCAGCTCTTAAATCATGGAATACGTCTGGAGCAGTCTGGGGTGCAGAAAATGTACAGAAGATGGCAAAAGATGGCACAGAAGATACAGAAGATGACTGGCACAAAAATGGCACAGAAGAAGCTAATCTGACAAATAGAAGGAACTGACAACGTTTGATGGAATGGACCGGACTTCTCACTTGAGGCATAAGGAGGAACGCCTGGTGACTATACTATTGTTGCAGGACATAATGTTAGGAAAGCACATCCTGTACAGCAACATGCCATCTCAACTGTCTGGGGCACCCAGCGGCTCGGTGCTTCGTGGATCTGTGTAATTAACACATAGTAAGAAATAACCACCAATAGTATAAATCCCAATCAAACAATAATATGGCAAGTGTCGTCCCTCTCTCCCTTGTGGCAAGCTTCCCCTGTCCCCAGTGGCAAGCGTCATCTGTCCCCAGTGGCAAGCGTCATCTGTCCCCAGTGGCAAGCGTCCCCTGTCCCTAGTGGCAAGCGTCATCTGTCCCCAGTGGCAAGCGTCATCTGTCCCCTGTGGCAAGCGTCATCTGTCCCCTGTGGCAAGCGTCATCTGTCCCCAGTGGCAAGCGTCATCTGTCCCTAGTGGCAAGCGTCATCTGTCCCCTGTGGCAAGCGTCCCCTGTCCCCAGTGGCAAGCGTCCCCTGTCCCCAGTGGCAAGCGTCATCTGTCCCCAATGGCAAGCGTCCCCTGTCCCCAGTGGCAAGCGTCCCCTGTCCCCAGTGGCAAGCGTCATCTGTCCCCAGGGGCAAGCGTCCCCTGTCCCCAGTGGCAAGCGTCCCCTGTCCCTGTGGCGCCTGTTGCAAAACAAACGCAAAGGCAAGTCAAATACTAGTGTGCACCTGAACAAACAGGAACAGTTGTGAAAGTGAAAATGGAGAATTGAATCGAATAGTTTCCCTTCCATCGTGAAACAGCTAGCAATAATCATTCATGTACCCCTGGGATTCGCAGATATGAAATACTTCCTCGGAGTATCTCTTAAACCCGAAACTGAAAAAAAGATTTCAATTTCCGCTTCATGCCAGGTTTGCTGCAGTATTTGACGTCATCTTTTTACACTTTGAGGCAGAAAAGTGGAAGTTGATATATACATTGATTTCACCAAAACTCGCGTTGTGATCATTTGAATACCGAGTCAACTCAAGGAGCATCACATGAAGAAGAGCATGCCTACAAGGAGCATCACATGAAGAAGATCATGCCTACAAGAGGATCGGCAGCTGTAACGCCTTGGGTCCCTTTGAACATAATACATTTCCTTCCAGGTGTCGAGATGTTTAAACATTACACTGTCCTACATTGAGAAGATGCAGAAAATCTCATTCCCTGCCATGCATCTTTCATAAGGTGGGCAGGATGTGAACTGCAGGACAACCGATTCCGCCATTCTCCATGCTGGCAACTCTCACAGTGACGGAAGTTGTCGCAGACACTTTCACTTGATATTTATCATCGGACGCAAATGTTAATTCACACATCTACAAGTACCTTAAACACTGTTAACCAGCAGGCCAGGGCCTAGATTTTCGAAGCTCTCTTAGCATTAACAGTTAACTTACGACTATCTTAGCGCTAAGAGAGCTTCGGAAATCTAGGCCCAGGACTTCCTCTATCGCTGAACGGGTTGGTGTCATGAGTGTGCCGTGAACAGCCAAACAGGGATTGGATTTGACAGATGAATGGTGACCTACTTAGACAGTTGAACAATACATCTGAAACACAGCGGAGTAGTGTACATAAACACTGACATGGTAAGCCCCAGTAGATGCCGTAGCAACTATATTCAACTACAGACTCAATCAGCGTTTAGTACAGTGTTTACAAACACAGAACTAGCTATCCCCATTTTTCCCTACAGACAGATGGACAATGAGCACTCGCATAGTGGTTATTATGCTTGCAGAGCCCAGATGACTGCTGACCTGTGTGACGAACCCCCAAACCCCCACCACACCCTCCTGACGTCACGACCCACCTAGAGGGAGCATCACTACAATCAGGAGAGTGTTACAGAACATACATGTCTCCTCGCTGTCACTAGTTCATAGCTGTACATTTTGTTCTTGTAAACGATTATACATTGTACTTTACAAATCATATATCAATCACAAACATACGTTTGTCTATTTGAACTTATTAATCTTCCGTATTTCTATATGCATATATATAAGACATGGCCCAGTAATAGCTGGTTATAACTGTGCGTTATCGTGAATACTTGAGGTACTGTGTGGAAGGTAAAGACTACCCGAGGTACTGTGTGGAAGGTAAAGACTACCCGAGGTACTGTGAGGAAGGTAAAGACTACCCGAGGTACTGTGAGGAAGGTAAAGACTACCCGAGGTACTGTGGGGAAGGTAAAGACTACCCGAGGTACTGTGGGGAAGGTAAAGACTACCCGAGGTACTGTGGAAGGTAAAGACTACCCGAGGTACTGTGGGGAAGGTAAAGACTACCCGAGGTACTGTGAGGAAGGTAAAGACTACCCGAGGTACTGTGAGGAAGGTAAAGACTACCCGAGGTACTGTGAGGAAGGTAAAGACTACCTGAGGTACTGTGAGGAAGGTAAAGACTACCCGAGGTACTGTGAGGAAGGTAAAGACTACCCGAGGTACTGTGAGGAAGGTAAAGACTACCCGAGGTACTGTGAGGAAGGTAAAGACTACCCGAGGTACTGTGAGGAAGGTAAAGACTACCCGAGGTACTGTGGGAGGAAGGTAAAGACTACCCGAGGTACTGTGAGGAAGGTAAAGACTACCCGAGGTACTGTGAGGAAGGTAAAGACTACCCGAGGTACTGTGAGGAAGGTAAAGACTACCCGAGGTACTGTGAGGAAGGTAAAGACTACCCGAGGTACTGTGGGGAAGGTAAAGACTACCCGAGGTACTGTGAGGGAAGGTAAAGACTACAGAGGTACCTGAGGTACTGTGGGGAAGGTAAAGACTACCCGAAGGTAAAGTACCCGAGGGTACTGTGAGGAAGGAAAAGACTACCTGAGGTACTGTGGGGAAGGTAAAGACTACCCTGGGAAGGAGGTACCCTGTGGGAAGGTAAAGACTACCTGAGGTACTGTGAGGTAAAAGGTAAAGACTACCTGGAAGGTACTGTGAGGAAGGTAAAGACTACCTGTGAGGTACTGTGAGGAAGGTAAAGACTACCCGAGGTACTGTGAGGAAGGTAAAGACTACCTGAGGTACTGTGAGGAAGGTAAAGACTACCCGAGGTACTGTGGGGAAGGTAAAGACTACCTGAGGTACTGTGAGGAAGGTAAAGACTACCTGAGGTACTGTGGGGAAGGTAAAGACTACCCTGGGAAGGTAAAGAGGTACCTGTGGGGAAGGTAAAGACTACCTGAGGTACTGTGGGGAAGGTAAAGACTACCTGAGGTACTGTGGGGAAGGTAAAGTACCGAGGTACTGTGAGGAGGGACTACCAGTGCTACCTGTGAGGAAGGTAAAGACTACTGTGGGGAAGGTAAAGAGACTACCAGGGTACTGTGAAAAGGAAGGACTGTGTGGGAAGGTAGGCTACCTGGAGGTACTGTGAGGAAGGTAAAGGTACCCGAGGTACTGTGTGGGGAAGGTAAAGACTACCCGAGGTACTGTGGGGAAGGGAAGGTAAAGACTACCTGAGGTACTGTGGGGAAGGTAAAGACTACCTGAGGTACTGTGAGGGGAAGGGAAGGTACTGTGAGGAAAGACTACCTGAGGTACTGTGGGAAGGTAAAGACTACGAGGTACTGTGAGGAAGGTAAACCTGAGAGGTACTGTGAGGAAGGTAAAGACTACCTGTGAGGTACTGTGAGGAAGGTAAAGACTACCGAGGGTACTGTGGGGAAGGTAAAGACAACTTGAGGGTACTGTGGGGAAAGGGAAAGTAGAGACAACCCTGAGGTACTGTGGGGAAGGTAAAGACTACCCTGAGGTACTGTGGGGAAGGTAAAGACAACCCGAGGGTACTGTGGGGAAGGTAAAGACTACCCAGGTACTGTGGGGAAGGTAAAGACTGTGAGGGAAGGTAAAGACTACTGTGAAGGTACTGTGGGAAGGTAAAGACTACCCGAGGTACTGTGGGGAAGGTAAAGACTACCCGAGGTACTGTGAGGAAGGTAAAGACTACCCGAGGTACTGTGGGGAAGGTAAAGACTACCCGAGGTACTGTGGGGAAGGTAAAGACTACCCGAGGTACTGTGGGGAAGGTAAAGACTACCCGAGGTACTGTGAGGAAAACCCTGTGGGAAGGTAACTAAGGTACCTGGTACTGTGAGGGAAGGTAAAGACTACCCGAGGTACTGTGGGGAAGGTAAAGACTACCCGAGGGTACTGTGGGGAAAGTAAAGACAATCACGACATACGGCAGTAGCGGAGAAACATAATCTAAGTGTCATGCAGAACCGCAATCCATGTAAATTATTTTGCATGAATAGCAAAAAAAGAAAAGAGAAAAGCTTGGTCTCTGTCCCTCAACTGCTAATAAATCTCGATGGTTGGGTAGCACTGTGGCCAAAGCGTCGCCTCATGATCTGGGGTTCGATTCCTCACATGGACACGTGTGGAGACTGCGCACCATTTATCCGAGTCATTACAGTCCAGTTTCCCCCGCTGCTGCTGTCACAGCATCTGTGATGCCCTCAATGATGGACTGCACTCCGTGGACCTGTTTAGTTCAGCTCTGGTTAACACAAGATAACATTGCAGCGATTAAAGCCCACAGAATTACACACGATACCTCTTTACGAGACGGCAACAATGTATGTAGACCGATAATGCAACTACTCGTCCTGAATGATTGTGATCTAGGTTCACTGAGCAATCCTACAGTATAGAATACTTAAGCTCTCAAGCTATAAGTGCCCCTAAACAATCATGTGTCCAAGTGCAGATGCACTTCCTGTTGAAAGCAGTCCTTCAATTATGTTTCTTTGCCAAACATGTTAAAGAAAACAATCTCGACAACTGCAATAAACTTTGTTTAAAACACGGAAAATGGACTGTGGGTGGTGTTAGCGAGGTAGCAAGGAACTTAAGACTTCATTGTGTGGTTCCTTATGACCACATACACATTCAGACAAAACCATATCTATAATTCTAATCGCTGCCCAACATTTGGATGTTTATAAATGTTGTCTCGTCATGTATAGGAAGCGTGATGACGTCGAGGCCTGCTTGGGACCACGGTGCTGGTGACATCCTTGCTGTTGATCAGGATTGTGAGACGCTACACAACGTTGGCGTACTGGACGTCCAGGTCGCCAACGTGTGGGAACACAGTGTACAGTACACATATACCGGTGGTGGCGGGGTACTTGGTCATACGTCACAGACAAACCATGCTTGTCGTCAGAGCCGACCGAACCTCCGTCATATAATTGGAATACAGCTCTTTATATACGGCGGTATACAATGAACGTTGTCCATATATAAGTATATCTTTCAACACAGTCAGGAATCCAAGCCCCTGTGCTACAAATAAAACTGATATGTCATCTGGACAACCTCAAACAACAAAAGTTAGTAGATTAATCTCCTAAATCCCACCATCAATAGAACCAATAAGAATACCCTGCTGTGTAGACACCGCGTTTAGCTCCGCTACATCTTCACACTCAGTCACTGATGCTGGAGTATCTGGAAATAGACATACACCACAATGATGTGATGTGCCTGTGTTATATACCAGCAGTTCAGGATAATAGACCGTGATATAAGGGAGATGTAGAATCATGACGACACCTCTCCTATGCAATTGTCACAAATCAAAAGTAGACCCGATGGATATTCAGCACATATTACTACAAATGGAAAATAAAACCTGTTTAGGCCAAATATGTTTATTACATTACATCCTCACTTCACAAACAGTAGCATGAAACAGTGACATTATCCACAAGATAATATAGGTAATCAGTGCAGCTTGTACTAATCAGCACAAATATAAATCCAATCACATCCAGATGGCGAGGCAAACAATGGTCAAAAGTACACACAAGTTCACTGAAGGTCCATAAACACAGACTGTCCAGAACAAAATAGTCCATGGATGTAATCCTGTATACGATGTGTAACAGCTCTGTTGTTGTCATCGAGAATAGTGTTGTACTGCCTTATATCTTGACGAACTCTTGAATACGAAAATCAGAAGTGGGAACAATTTTCCCCCAGTCTGAAATAATAAAATACCTACTCGCTAGCTACGTGGTGACAACCATAACATGTCGTGTCAACACATCTAACACAATAACATTCTTAAAGTAATAACACCAAAAATGCTACGCAAAGTGTCTGCGAGTAACAATGTTAAAAGACAAATATTTTCTTAATCCTCAACACCAAGTGATAAATTTACTTATTTAACTTTGCTAAAGAAACCAGAAACGTATTCACAAAAAGACCTTCTCCTTAGATCTCCCTTGACAGTATGAAGTTCAACTGTGTTAAATTCAACTTAACAAGACTTTATATAGCATATTGATAACCAAATGCATGTTTTGCACATAAATGAAATGCTGTGTTTGGGAGATCTGTTCCCACATTAAGGCTGACATCCACCCCTACCAAAATACATCCTAAATAACTTTCATAAAAGAGCATGAAACGTCACACCAATGACTGGACCAGCGCTTTGATAATTTGCACATACACAGAAGGCAGCGTAAGATTTGATCTGATTGGTGGTTTAGTGTTGACCTTCGCCTATATAATATGTTAATAACGCCATGAGAAATGTCTTGACGAATGACGAACGTTTTCGACCAATGCGGTATCGGAAATAGTTCTGTGAAAGTGAAACCACCAATTGTCCTGAAAGCTATATGAAGCCGCCAGACTCGAGGCGTGGAAATGACATAAGAATTTCTTTACGGGTACACACCTTATTTGATGACAAAAATGTCCACCTGAACAAAAACCGCGGATAACTGGTTACTAAGATAGCCATTCTGTTAGTAATTACTGTCACATAAACCCTGATCAGCACAAATATCCAAATAATTCCAGGAAGCGTTCCATCATACACAGAGAACACCGTAACATGCGAGCTTACAATTGATTTATTCCTGAAACCCCGGGGTAGAATAATACCGGCAATTTCCAACGTTCCACTCACCAGGAGGCAACACTCACTGATCCTAACCGATCCATTTTCAGGAGGCGTCAGCGCTAAGTGTGCTGGGTATGTAACCACCTAAAACACAACGAGTAATCGTGTCATAACTGCATGTGTAACACAAGGCATACGACACATAGTGTCCATCAAGCGTATCGCTGACCGAGTTATATAGTGACCTATCAGCCCCCACGACGTGCTGACCGAGTTATATAGTGACCTATCAGCCCCCACGACGTGCTGACCGAGTTATATAGTGACCTATCAGCCCCCACGACGTGCTGACCGAGTTATATAGTGACCTATCAGCCCCCACGACGTGCTGACCGAGTTATATAGTGACCTATCAGCCCCCACGACGTGCTGACCGAGTTATATAGTGACCTATCAGCCCCCACGACGTGCTGACCGAGTTATATAGTGACCTATCAGCCCCACGACGTGCTGAACGACGCTGACCGAGTTATATAGTGACCTATCAGCCCCCCCGACGTGCTGACCGAGCTATATAGTGACCTATCAGCCCCCACGACGTGCTGACCGAGCCTATATAGTGACCCATCAGCCCCCACGACGTGCTGACCGAGCTATATAGTGACCTATCAGCCCCCACGACGTGCTGACCGGAGCTATATAGTGACCTATCAGCCCCCACGACGTGCTGACCGAGTTATATAGTGACCTATCAGCCCCCACGACGTGCTGACCGAGTTATAGTGACCTATCAGCCCCCACGACGCTGACCGAGTTATATAGTGACCTATCAGCCCCCACGACGTGCTGACCGAGTTATATAGTGACCTATCAGCCCCCACGACGTGCTGACCGAGTTATATAGTGACCTATCAGCCCCCACGACGTGCTGACCGAGCTATATAGTGACCTATCAGCCCCCACGACGCTGACCGAGCTATATAGTGACCTATCAGCCCCACGACGTGCTGACCGAGTTATATAGTGACCTATCAGCCCCACGACGTGCTGACCGAGCTATATAGTGACCTATCAGCCCCCACGACGTGCTGACCGAGCTATATAGTGACCTATCAGCCCCACGACGTGCTGACCGAGCTATATAGTGACCTATCAGCCCCCACGACGTGCTGACCGAGCTATATAGTGACCTATCAGCCCCCACGACGTGCTGACCGAGCTATATAGTGACCTATCAGCCCCACGACGTGCTGACCGAGTTATATAGTGACCTATCAGCCCCCACGACGTGCTGACCGAGCTATATAGTGACCTATCAGCCCCACGACGTGCTGACCGAGTTATATAGTGACCTATCAGCCCCACGACGTGCTGACCGAGTTATATAGTGACCTATCAGCCCCACGACGTGCTGACCGAGCTATATAGTGACCTATCAGCCCCCACGACGTGCTGACCGAGCTATATAGTGACCTATCAGCCCCCACGACGCTGACCGAGTTATATAGTGACCTATCAGCCCCACGACGTGCTGACCGAGCTATATAGTGACCTATCAGCCCCCACGACGTGCTGACCGAGCTATATAGTGACCTATCAGCCCCACGACGTGCTGACCGAGTTATATGGTGACCTATCAGCCCCCACGACGTGCTGACCGAGCTATATAGTGACCTATCAGCCCCACGACGTGCTGACCGAGTTATATAGTGACCTATCAGCCCCCACGACGTGCTGACCGAGTTATATAGTGACCTATCAGCCCCCACGACGTGCTGACCGAGCTATATAGTGACCTATCAGCCCCACGACGTGCTGACCGAGTTATATAGTGACCTATCAGCCCCACGACGTGCTGACCGAGCTATATAGTGACCTATCAGCCCCACGACGTGCTGACCGAGTTATATAGTGACCTATCAGCCCCCACGACGTGCTGACCGAGTTATATAGTGACCTATCAGCCCCCACGACGTGCTGACCGAGTTATATAGTGACCTATCAGCCCCCACGACGTGCTGACCGAGTTATATAGTGACCTATCAGCCCCCACGACGTGCTGACCGAGCTATATAGTGACCTATCAGCCCCCACGACGCTGACCGAGTTATATAGTGACCTATCAGCCCCCACGACGTGCTGACCGAGCTATATAGTGACCTATCAGCCCCCACGACGTGCTGACCGAGCTATATAGTGACCTATCAGCCCCCACGACGTGCTGACCGAGTTATATAGTGACCTATCAGCCCCCACGACGTGCTGACCGAGCTATATAGTGACCTATCAGCCCCACGACGTGCTGACCGAGCTATATAGTGACCTATCAGCCCCCGACGTGCTGACCGGAGTTATATAGTGACCTATCAGCCCCCACGACGTGCTGACCGAGCTATATAGTGACCTATCAGCCCCACGACGTGCTGACCGAGTTATATAGTGACCTATCAGCCCCCACGACGTGCTGACCGAGCTTATATAGTGACCTATCAGCCCCCACGACGTGCTGACCGAGTTATATAGTGACCTATCAGCCCCCACGACGTGCTGACCGAGTTATATAGTGACCTATCAGCCCCCACGACGTGCTGACCGAGTTATAGTGACCTATCAGCCCCCACGACGTGCTGACCGAGTTATATAGTGACCTATCAGCCCCCACGACGTGCTGACCGAGTTATATAGTGACCTATCAGCCCCCACGACGTGCTGACCGAGTTATATAGTGACCTATCAGCCCCCACGACGTGCTGACCGAGCTATATAGTGACCTATCAGCCCCCACGACGTGCTGACCGAGCTATATAGTGACCTATCAGCCCCCACGACGTGCTGACCGAGCTATATAGTGACCTATCAGCCCCCACGACGTGCTGACCGAGCTATATATAGTGACCTATCAGCCCCCACGACGTGCTGACCGAGTTATATAGTGACCTATCAGCCCCACGACGTGCTGACCGAGTTATATAGTGACCTATCAGCCCCCACGACGTGCTGACCGAGTTATATAGTGACCTATCAGCCCCCACGACGTGCTGACCGAGTTATATAGTGACCTATCAGCCCCCACGACGTGCTGACCGAGTTATATAGTGACCTATCAGCCCCACGACGCTGACCGAGCTATATAGTGACCTATCAGCCCCCACGACGTGCTGACCGAGCTATATAGTGACCTATCAGCCCCCACGACGTGCTGACCGAGCTATATAGTGACCTATCAGCCCCCACGACGTGCTGACCGAGTTATATAGTGACCTATCAGCCCCCACGACGTGCTGACCGAGCTATATAGTGACCTATCAGCCCCCACGACGTGCTGACCGAGTTATATAGTGACCTATCAGCCCCCACGACGTGCTGACCGAGCTATATAGTGACCTATCAGCCCCCACGACGTGCTGACCGAGTTATATAGTGACCTATCAGCCCCCACGACGTGCCACAAGCCTCAGCGTGACTAAAGTTGTGAAATGACACCACTGACAGAACTACTACAACAGAATGAATCGTTATAGCCGTACACATCGTCATACATTTTCCAATGTACGTGTTTATTAAACTTTGTCAAATTCTTTTATTAAGTATTTTTCTCGGTAAAAGGTTTTTCGAAATTTAGGATTCATTGTTTTATTTAATTTCGTACAGAAATACATATCATTGCATAATGCGCAGTAAGATTTCCTTAATGTCGGTACAAATGGGCGTCGCATTTAAACACTACCTTCTCCTAAGGTTTCTAATACTGTTCATGTACCAGTAGGAAGTTCGTAACACCCCAGTGCCCTAGTTCGTTGAGAACATTTCAGACTAGCAATCATGGCGAGCGATGAAATAATGTTTTCTTAATACCTTAGGACAAGTGTAATTTTCTCTCATTTTGGGGAAAAACTAAATATATTTACAAGCTCCTCTGATATTGAGTCCATCTAACAGTAAGTTTGTAACTAATAACTTCATCCGGTTAGCGCGATGTCTCCTTTACCAGGCTTAATTTCATTGTATCTGACAAATCCTTAACGGGAGATTTTTACATTGTATGTTTTACATTGTACAGTTTTACATTGTACGACATTGACAAATGTGCAGATGCTATACCGTCTGTAAACTGGAATATTGCTGAGTGTGGCGTTAATGAGAAACAAACAACACTGATGTTGTGCACCAAACTAAACATTTCCCTTCAGAAAGTTCTCGTCCAGGTACACAGAAATCACTCAATGAAAAAAGACAATGTCCCAAGACACTTGTAAAGCATGTCAGCAGCCGATGTGTATCATGTCAGTGTTGAAGTTAATACCTTACTATCAAGTGATACATGGAGAGCAGAGATTTGTATCCTCAGTTCAACTTATATGATTTTTGGCTTTGCTTTACACGTGCCCTAACATCGGAGAACATCGCCCTAACATCGGAGAACATCGCCCTAACATTTATAGAACGTCATACTGGTGCATTGGAATGTTTTTTATTGAACGAGAAGATGTCATGGGGGCAGAGAAACAACGAGTTCGAAGAACGACAACTTCGAGTTAAATACTAAACATCCAAATGTACTGGTATGTTCTATATATATTATATACTGGTACGTTCTATATATATTATATACTCTCTTTTCTTGCATTAATCTGTTACTTAATAAATCTAATAGCGTAGCGGGAGGGGTTCAATACGGAATCTGGAGTGCAATACGGAACTTGACCACGTGACCCGTATTGCACCCCTGTACTACCATCCTAAGTTTACATGGGTATAAAAACTGAAAGCCATTTAAAACGCAATTGGTATTTGTTGTCCTGAAACTTACAAAAGTTCTATTGAAGATTTTTTCCTGCGATACAGAGGATGTAGGGATAAAAGGCTGTTATTCTGGCCCATTTCGAGTTCGAGTCCCGGAGCATTCCTCTCACATGAACTTTGATGCTTAAAACTGAACCTTTGACATTTCTCGTAAACACAACCACATTCATGAAACACGTTGCACCCAGGCCCTGTAAAAGCACAGGGAATTGTGGTACTCAATCACTTTGAGAAAATGCCACACTTGACACAAGACGAAAGGAATCAGGTTATCGGTATGGTCAGCCAAGGTGCTTCAGATGTGATGATTGCCAGGCACTTTAATGTACATCCATCCACTGTAAGTCGACTTAGACAACGTTTTCGGGCTACCGGAAGTGTTGCTGATCGTCCGCGACCTGGTGCACCACCTGTGATAACAGCTCGACAAAACCACAATATCCGAGTTTCACACTTGCGAAATCGGTTCCAAACAGCTGATGATTAGGCAAGGAGGACAATTGGGACAAGTCAACGTCATTTCAGCGCCCAAAAGGTGCACGGACGCTTTGCTGCCTTCAACATCCGGTGTCGTCACCCGTACTGTTGTCCAACCTTATTGCATCGCCACAGACTTGCCAGACAGCGATGGTCAGAAAATGGGGCCAATCTTGGCAACAGGACATGGCCAGATGTCATTTTTTCAGATGAATCCAGGTTTAACTTATCCTTTGCAGATGGACGTCAACAGATTTATCGACGTAAAGGAGAAAGACTTGCGCCAAACTGTGTCCTTGAACATGATCGTTTTGGAGGGGGTGGTGTCATGATCAGACCACAGACCATCAGAGGCTGCAGACCATCCAACAGCTGTTCCTGAGAAATGTGTGTCTTTCAATGCCCCAAAGACTGCGAGCATGTCTTGCAGCGGACGGTGGACACACACGATATTGACTGCAAGTGACCCCTCATTTGTGTGATGTCGTTGTTGCGTCACTAATGTTGTTGTTGACTGGACATTTTCAAATGAAATTACTCACAGATGTTCTCTTAAAACATATCTGCCAGTTAGGTTTATATTTGTTAAAATTAGTGTGAGTAAAGAAAGTATGAATGTCAAATTGCATTTTTAATGGCTTTCAGTATATATTGCTAGAAAACGCCCTCATCACTGATGTTGCTAGATTACCCAAAGGAAACACTCATGACAATTGTTGGTCACTGAGAAAACTTTGACAATAATTGTCACAGACAGACGTGTTGTTGTTACCGACTCACCAGGGAGTCCTGATATAGTCTGCCATAAATTGTTTACATTAAAAACATATTGAATATTTAGTTTGGGTTTGGGTGAAATTGGGAAAGTGCTAATAGCAGTATGTCACCACTAATATCAGAGTTAGGTATACACTCACACGGTGTATCCATGTCATGGTGGAGTTGAAGCAACGTACAATGTGTGCAAGGCAACAGATCAGGTTGTACAGAACTATAACGAGCGCTATACCTCCGTGTCTCTCCAATTATTGTCACAGTTAGGAATACGATATATTACATCTGAGATGGCAGCAATAGATTCAGCAGCGCTGGTGGCAAGACATAATTAGGATGTATGCATTGTGGTCTGCACTGGATTGATGTGTGTA
This sequence comes from Haliotis rubra, assembly GCF_003918875.1. Classification (NCBI taxonomy): domain Eukaryota; kingdom Metazoa; phylum Mollusca; class Gastropoda; order Lepetellida; family Haliotidae; genus Haliotis; species Haliotis rubra. Next base: position 997,316 of record NW_025767004.1, read on the forward strand.
AATAATACCTACCACTACCTTCAGTGGGTCGGCAGTAAACCTCAGCCTGGAAATACACATTGTTTTCCTAATGAGACCTTCTGTCTCCATCAGAGGTTCTACCAACATCATCTCCCGGCCAGTACCATCTATTTACGGAGTTAATCCTCCAATGTTTGTTAAACATACGGCCTTGAAGGGCATCAATTCCATTACAGATTCCACTGACGTAAATGTATGTTTTTGATTGGTATTGAAATAGAAATTCAAGACTTTAGGCTTTCGAATGCACAAAATGAGCTACATAAAGAGAAGTTAAGGACACACCGATTCTTTCACTTAGCTAAAGTTTAAATGCAGTTGCATAGTAAATGGTAGATTAGTGACATAACAACACGTCTGGCAGTACATGAACACGTCTCTGGCTACATCACTGTTGCATGTAACACGTCTGGCAGTACATGAACACGTGTCTGGTTACATCACTGTTGCATTTAACACATCTGGCAGTAGAGGTACACGTCTTTGGTTACATCACTGTTGCATGTAACACATCTGGCAGTACATGAACACGTGTCGGGTTACATTACTGTTGGATGCAACACATCTGGCAGTACATGAACACGTGTCGGGTTACATCACTGTTGGATGTAACACATCTGGCAGTACATAAACACGTGTCTGGTTACATCACTGTTGCATGTAACATGTCTGGCAGTAGTTGTGCACGTGTCTGGTTACATCACTGTTGGGTGTGCACGTGTTTGGTTACATCACTGTTGCATGTAACACGTGTGGCAGTGGATGTGCACGTGCCATGTTACATCACTGTTGCTTCAATTTGCCCCCAATATTCCTGGACTTTTAATTTCCATTACAGAATCTTTGACTACCATCGTTGGGTAATCTATTTTGATATCAAAAGAAGCTATTTTACTTTCAGTGAATGCGCCTTCTGGGTGACATTACTCTTAAGAACATCAGACGGCGTTTTCAGGAGTACACTGTACAAGACGTGGCCTTGCTTAGTCCTGATTTCAAAGATGTTGCAACACAGTGACAGCAGCAGTCTCCCTGCAGGAGATGTTGTAATTGTGCCACGCCAAGGACGTTCAATACAATAGCCCCACCAAGGTCACTGTACCTAAGGTGATGCTGGTAAGGTGGGTTACCAGCATCACAACATGGCGGCAGACGAGATCGCTTGGCGATTATTCATCTCGAATTAGCAGTCTTCCACGTGTATACAATCAACAGTATTTAGCACATTGATAAACTTTGATGGTGTGAATACATTGAATGCACTGAATTTGCTTATTGATGTCTATGTGTTGAGGAATAAGTATTCTTAAAATCGCGCGAGGATGTCGGTAACTCAAAAGTCTGGATGTCGGTAACGTGGAATAAATGATGCTGGTAACACTACTGTCCTGCTTTAGTCGGTAAAAAGAAATACACAGGAGATACAAATATCAGTTCTTATGTTTTACAGATGTGTACTGCTGCTACATTAACAGTATGAGCGACTTTTTCTGTTTACCGGAGAGTTGTTGCTTGTCTTGAAGCAGGGTGTGTTTAATCACACCATTTATGTGGCGTTTCATTGAACTTGAATGGATTACATGTGTGTGCCCATCGTCCATTACGCTGAGAGCTTTTTCTCTGTCCCGCCTCAATTCGGACATATTTGACATGTTGATTTCGTTACAAAGTTGACGTTTAACCCCCTTGATGCCGAGTTTTTTTTCAGGAGCACATTTTCATACGGTTTGAAAAGTGAACGTTGTGCGAGAATTGCGCTCGCGTGGTCCTGGATCTACGTACGGCTATAAAATTACACAGAAATGTAGAATATTTAATTTCCTATCCGTTGGTATAAATATAAGTACAACTTCCTTGGCGGTTTGAGAAATAGACACTGCTAAATGTTGTCCAAAGTTTGTTATGCGTTACAAAACAGTAAATTTATCCGCTTTTTATCGCGCACCGATAAAAGCACTGTGCTACGAATATTTTAATGTGGCATCTTTACGGAAAGTGTGAGCGAAGAAAATACAGCCTGATATCTGAACGACATAAGTGCATATGAAAAATTTCAGAAAATGCTACACAGTGTAAAGTCGGAAATTGTCTTTGTTTACATTTCGAACCAGCACAGTCTTTCGAGCACAGCGTTCGTTTTCACACCCAATATGTTTCGTCTCATTTGATCTTGACAGTTGATATTGGTGACAAAGAGCAGTTGCAATTTCGATTCTAAAATGTATGGGGAATTCAGTGATGCATTTTTCGAAGCTCAATATGAAATATACGTGATGTATAGGCGTCTCAATACCGGCCTTCGCGAAACGTGATTTTGTAAACACTATCCAATATGGCGGAAAGCGCTCTACGGCGTTCGTGTAAGTGTATTTTCGAAAACATCCCTACCGATTCTTGATTCATCGGCAACGTTTCAGAATTATCATTAGCGATTTCATGTAAAAGTGATATCAGTGTTCATTAATATGTTATTTTTTAGATTCAATACTCCCAGTAGTTATCCGATTTTCACATTTCAAAACATACAGCAAATAACGCTTTCAATCGCGATTTCGTACTGTGTCAAAACTGGCGACATTTTCATTGAAGCCTATTTTGAAAGGTCATTTTAAGCACTTGGGCTGTGTCTAAAATAATAGTGGAAGGTATCAAGAAACAGGAACATTCCCGCAGAATTCGAAACTGTGAAGTGTATTTGTGTGCGTGGGATATTTTAATTTTTATTGGACTTCAAATTGAGTGTTGAAGGGGAAGGACATATATGTCGCTGTGGCACGCAGGGGGTTAAAGTACATTTTACAGCATACACTACTATATGCGATCGTGTCTGCCGCCATGTTGTGAAGGTACAGTGAAGGTGGTGAGCCAGTGTTCACTCGGCTCTGTACTGCTCTGATAATAAGGCGCTGATGTTGTCCACTGTCCATTTCTGACAATGTTTCTATTAGCATGGTAGAAAAAGTCGATGTCTGTTTAGCTTCGTATTAATTTGATCGCTCAAGAGGCTTGTGCGTAAAAATTGTTGTACTGGAATAAAGTAACTATGCATTATTTGATGTTATGCCGTTTTGTCATGCAAAAGGATAATAACATGATTTATGCTGTTTTCCTCAATCACTGTTTAATTGTTGACAGGACAATTTCGAACTATGATCTGTATAGTCTGACACTTGACATCGTGACACGCTCTGGAAGAGATGTGGTGTCAAAAGCCAGTTCACAAGTTCAGTATCGTGTGTTTCAACATTGGCGTTGATGCAGACTTGACAACGACGACGCATAGACGACACTAAACGATTGAAGAAAGCTTTGGGAATGTTATTCCATGTCTGAATCGACACTTGACCCAACTCAGCTAACATCAATGGCTGATTCTGGGCTGACGTAGACGTCGCACTATTTCATCCCAAGCGTGCTCGATAGGGGACAGGTCCGGAGAAACAGCTGGCCAGGGGAGTACCGGAATGTTCTGCTGTCTCAGGAAATCTCTCACAACACGAGCGAGATGTGGACGGGCATTATCTTGCTGAAGCGTGAAGTTACGTCTCTGCCCTTGAATGAACGCTGCACATGAGGCCCTATGATCCGATCCCTGTATCGCAAACCTGTGAGATTGTCATTAACAATGACAAGTTGTGTCTGACCATGAGATGTGATGCTTCCCCATGCCATAACGTTTTTCGCCACCAAATTGTCCACGTCTGTCTGCACCCGGCAAGGAGTGCCTGTCGGTGACGTTGGAGACAAATTGGACGTATTGCAGGCTGACGGTGCCGGATGTTGTGTGGATCAGTTCCGTACAGTCCAGGAACTGGTTGGACGTAAGCCAGGAATGGTTCGAGCAGTCAGACTGGCAGCCTGGGCCTATATTTTCGAAGTTCTCTTAGCGCAAAGACAGTGGTAAGTTAATGTTAATGTATGGCACTTACGACTATCTTAGCGCTAAGAGAGCTTCGAAAATCTAGGCCCTGGAATCGATACCTTAGATAGGTCAGCCGAATGTGGTTGATTTTCTGTAAGCCGTCGCATGACGTACGCGCAGTTTAGGCTGAAATTAACGTGTTTTCCACAACATTCAGAGACTAGAGAATAAGCAACCGTTCTTCAATTTTCAGTATCAAGTGTGTGAACTTCAGGTGTCAAAAAACATGCAAAAATGGAGTAAATTCATAGTGCACGTGCCACGTGTGATACGTGACATCAAATTTCATGCTACATGTTTATTTAGGGTTACCTTTATAGCTTTTCAAATAACTTTTATTTTATGCAATTTTATGTACAGTTACCTTTTTTCGATAATATCATTTATATCACGTGGACGAACATCTGCAAATTTGTCCGCAATACCTAACTTTTTGTTAGATTCAACACTACGCTGTCAAATTTGGCGGTAACGCAGTTCTGCATTGCTAAGCACATGTTTATGTTTCTACATGCCTGAGTACCTTACTTACACACATCTGCCATCAACCCTGAATATGTTACTCTGATCGAATCCCTCTCGAGCGTTAAACGTGGCGGATGGTTATACTTGTCATACACGATCACCTCTCTCTCTCTCTCTCTCTCTCTCTCTCTCTCTCTCTCTCTCTCTCTCTCTCTCTCTGTCTCTGTCTCTGTCTCTGTCTCTCTCTCTCTCTCTCTCTCTCTCTCTCTCTCTCTCTCTCTCTCTCTCTCTCTCTCTCTCTCTCTCTCTCTCTCTCTCTCTCTCTCTCTCTCTCTCTCTCTCTCTCTCTCTCTCCCCGATAGTGCCTGCATTAGAAAAGACGGCCATTGATGTTATTTTATTTTCCCTTCAATATGTATCTGAATAAACAACAAACACATATTTTGGCGGTGTTCATTTTCGACACATTAAATAATGGCATTTAGCAGTACTGCACTTTTTCTGCATGTTTATAATACAGCATGGACCAGATAATCGTGCAGTGTGTACCAGATAATCGTGCAGTGTGTACCAGATAATCGTGCAGTGTGTACCAGATAATCGTGCAGTGTGTACCAGATAATCGTGCAGTGTGTACCAGATAATCGTGCACTGTGTACCAGATAATCGTGCACTGATAATCGTGCACTGTACCAGATAATCGTGCACTGTGTACGAAGTATAAAGTCAAATGCATTTGTTTCATCCGATATTTCGCGTATTCATGAAAAGTGTCTTATTTACTGACATGTGCGATTCTGTCTGTGTTCAAACGATAAATTCAATGTGCTATATATGAGAGTTAGACAATGTACATGATGACTGACTGACTGACTGACTGACTGAGTATGGTTTTTTAGCAATATTCCAGCAACATCACGGCGGGAGACACCAGAAATGGGCTTCACGCATTGTACCCATGTGGGTATTCGAACCCGGGTCTTCGGCGTGACGAACCAAAGTTTTAACCGCTGGGCTACCCCACAGCCCCTGTACGTGATGATATATAAAGGGTGATACCATGGTTCTAGACACTTTTAGTGTCATGAGTCTTTAGGGTACTTTTAAGAAAATTTTGATTTCTTTTATGAGATTTGGTGGCTTGTTTTTCAAATGGATGCTTTGTCCTGAACTTAACCGTTTCATTCATATGGAGAAAATTGACGTTATTAATTAATCAGACATTTAGTTTGATACGCCGTCATGGGATCTGTGTACCGGCAGAAGAAAGCTGGATTACGCTCAGAAACTATCGCAGTCAATATACAGAAATGCAAAAAACGTATGGGTTTGAGACAACGTGTTGTGTTTCGCCCAGTCTTGTTTCTGTTTCGTGGTTTGTATTTTATGTATAGACGTAACTGACTAGTGGTAATGTTTTTCACAGGCTCCCTGGGTATGGCGCATTCCTTCAAAATGTTCGATGCCAAGAACGTGAGATTTTGCTTCTTACGAAAAATGTTAGTTTTAAGAGGTAGATGAACTGGGCAGTGGAAACAGTTACTGAATACATTTTACGCTGGTGTAGTAGGTATCCAGCCCTGATCTATGTTATAACCAAATGTGTCAAATATTGAAGGTGATATGGGACAATTTCTAGATTGTCGATTACCAATGTGTTATTTTATACACTTGAATATGCTTGATAATCGTCTTTCATTGATTCATTCATATACATACATGTTTTCCGTATTCTAGCGTTGACGTCAGATATTTGTGTGACACTCCTGGTTGGGCAACAAATGTAAGGCATTGTCCCTGTAGAGTATCAGCTTAAGCTGCCATGATTCAGAGATTAAGTATGGATGGCATCACAGTGTGTTCGTACATTTGAGAGTAAGTATTGTACTTAAAGTTGTAGAATACAGAAACGTAATTTATGTTTCTTTTCATTGCATGGAGTCGAACGTTTTCATCTCTACAATGCAACAAGAAATTGTGAAATATTTTGACACTATAAGCATTTTGAGACTGATCTCAACATAGGAGACAGTGCTAATCCAGCTGATCCACACGGGGAATGGACGTCATATCCGATCCCCCATTTCCCGGGGATCACATCAGATCACGCCATATTGCTGCTGGCAAATTCTGGCTGACGACTGTGATGGCCGGTTGGCAGCCAGATGAATTGAGCCTGATAGGCCCGGCCGGTTATATAGACACTGATCACCAAGGAAGCCCTAATGCAGGGAGCGGACAATGGAGGTCTCTACTGGTCTTCATGGAGAAAATGAATTTTCATGACCAGCTTACTTGGGCAACGTGACTTTTTGACATTTGGTAACCTGGCATAGTCTGTCGATGGTCATGTGTCCACTGCTGCCGGCGACCATTGTCACAGCAGAAACTGTTGGTACCTCCCTAAATCCATATGCAGATCAGCCGAATTGAATTTACCTCCTTGGCGTTTCAACAAATTTCCTCTTCGCTGTTCACTGCGACACTTTTATGGCGGCAGCCTGGAAGGCAGAAGATTTATGTATTGTTTTAAACTGGCTGTGCGTCCAACTCGAGGCACATGATTGGGTTAGGACTCACTTTATAGCCCACGTTTCCAATCAGAGCAACAGTAACCTTGTACGTACAGGAAGTGATCCATTGAACGCATGGCCACTGAACGAAGTGCGGTAGACCATTAAATAATAGTTGATCAAATATTAAATATATAATGGCCTCTGTTGGAAGAGGTTGCCACAATATGATCAGAAATTACTTCGAAAGCCTCATAAGTCTGATAACATTCTGTGGATGATATTTTTCTTTTTTAAAACAAGAACTCTATTAAAGTGACGATCATAAATAATGTTGGCTGGGAAATCAATCGAAATGTTTTGAGAGATGTTGATTCTGTCGTGCCTTTTAAGTCGCTGACAGTCAATGATAGTTTACTCTGCTGTATTGAACAACACTGTGAGTATGTTGGTAACAGTACCTTGTGTGTATCGTAGATGATGGAAAATGTTCCTGCTCTGATGACCAAGCTGGCCTGGCTGTTCAGCCAAACCATCGTGATCAGACAGTTTCAAGCCGCAGATGAAGAATCTGTGAAAAATTGACTAATCGGCGATAACGGGGAGATTCGTCGGCTCAAGATAACTGTCTGGGCAAGACCAGTAAATCCGGATAATGTTATTAAAGAAGTGTAGAACATTGTGAGAATCCGAACGTCACCACCGACGGCTTAAACTGTTGAGTTTATTTCAGTCCCATGTGCCACACAAGCATCTCAAGATTGGCACCGATGTTAGTTTATCTATACTGTTCTTAAATTCGAACCATTATCAATTAATATAATGTCCTTTGATTTCAAGGACGTTTATTATATATCTTTAAGGCAGATTTCGATTACAATAACCTATTTCAAAATATTCATCATCATCAGAACAAAATCAAATCATACTTATTATTGTTTATTGAGCGTTATTGTTTAAAATGTACTGCTGATAGTGTCATAAGGGCGGAAGAGATGGAGGTGAATTGGGTTTTATCGTCGTGTTAAAGATTATGAAACTTCCACAGAGAAATGCAGGCTCGTGTTTGTTGGACATAAATGTAACTGCGACATGTCGTTTGAATGTTTTCTCAAATGTAACTTATAAGTGCTATATCTTTGATGGGCATTTTAGAACGACATTAGAATCTTCCCACGAAAAAGTTGAACGTAATGTTTTCACCAGTCATGTCAGCCATGAAGCAAGTGCAAACCATGAAACGGGGCGCTAACCGAGCATGATGCACTGTAGGAGGTCGTACTAGGCAGTTGACGTGATTCGTGACGTTGGTTACCAGGGGTGCAACCTAGACGCTGTGCGGTCATTTCATTGTGACGTAATGCAAGAGGTGTAACAGTAGATTAGATATTTTCTTATTTCTCTACAATAAGCGACACAGTATGCTCTATGTATATACCAGCGTAGTAGTGAAAAGGCATTTCTTATTAGTCTCGCAACAGTAAAAGTGTATAGGAAACAAAGTACTGAGTTACGTTGTCTTGTGGTTTCGGTGACTAGGTCTACTGTGTTCGGTTAAAGGAGACGGTACAGATAGTTACCCACATTTGGCAATGAGGGACACATTATTATCTTATTACGCAGTAAGTTCGTACAATGCAACTTGATCCGGGTTTCAAGGTCATTGTCACCTCATGTATGGCCTGTTGATGATGTCACCCAGTTTTATCCCTCAAGGTTCCAGGGTTTCAAGGTCATCGTCACCTCATGTATGGCCTGTTGATGATGTCACCCAGTTTTATCCCTCAAGGTTCCAGGGTTTCAAGGTCATTGTCACCTCATGTATGGCCTGTTGATGATGTCACACAGTTTTATCCCTCAAGGTTCCAGGGTTTCAAGGTCATCGTCACCTCATGTATGGCCTGTTGATGATGTCACACAGTTTTATCCCTCAAGGTTCCAGGGTTTCAAGGTCATCGTCACCTCATGTATGGCCTGTTGATGATGTCACCCAGTTTTATCCCTCAAGGTTCCAGGGTTTTAAGGTCATCGTCACCTCATGTATGGCCTGTTGATGATGTCACACAGTTTTATCCCTCAAGGTTCCAGGGTTTTAAGGTCATCGTCACCTCATGTATGGCCTGTTGATGATGTCACCCAGTTTTATCCCTCAAGGTTCCAGGGTTTCAAGGTCGCCATCGTGTTGCTGTATTCAGTACATCCAGCCTCACACATACACAGACATGCTGAAGTATTGTCACATCACGTAATCACAAGCTACAAGAGGTAAACCATTCGGCAGTATGTTGATTACACTTTCAGACAAAACTGCCCAAGAAGATGATGGCTGTAAAGATATGTATGGAAACTCATATAGTCACTGACATATTTGGTTTTAGGTATGTGCATGTGAAAACGTATATTAATAATCATTTACAAAGCTTGATTCAAGCCTTGTCTACATCAATACCTATGGACAAAATCCAGATCAGCCTGTCTGTTGTGTATAAGACAAGTACATGTGGTACAAGTAGATAAAAACACGAATATGAGGCCACTTTACAATGGGGCTGAAGCACTGCAGTTTTAGACACTTTACAGAAACTCTTAAAAGCAATCTAACACGTTATATTTCTAAACTCCTTTATGTGTATGGTGTAAGTATGAAGAAAAAGTAGAAATTTGTAAATAAAAACGACCTATATAACTAATTTGGTTTAATCAGGAAAGTGAAATGTGTCTCAGTCTTGACAAGAACGACGTGTCCATCTGGAAATAGCTGAAGTCTGCTAAATTTATGAAATAGCCTGAAGCACTCTGAGGTAGCGTATGAAGACTAGACTGATATTTTTCATCTACGTCTACAAGCTAGGTTTTGTTTGGTCAAAACTCTGAATAAAATGTTTTGTCTTGGAAAAATGTATTTTTAAGGGAAAATATCTTATTGTTTTCAGCTGTCTGAAACATTTTGCGGGACATTTTTCGGATACCAAGTGGTCGGTCTTGAAGGGTTAGGGACCAGTGCTATAGAAACAGATTGACGAAATTATTTTACTTCTTAAGCCAGATTTAGAAATCAATAGAATTATAGAATTCAAAAGAATTTGTTTGCTGAATGTTTGTGAAGTCTAGGTGTTTTTGTCATGTCACAAGATAGAGTAAAGAAATATTTTGATGTTGGGAGATGTTTCACTCTCGATGATACCTAAGTGTTTCATTCCTTCAGGTATAACTGACTAACTTGAAGATGAGACAGATTACAGGTGTGGTCAGCAATCAGTATTAATGTTGGTAGTTCAGGTTTACCTGACTAACTTCAAGATAAATCAGAGTGAGGGCAACAGGCAGTTTTAATGTTGATGGTTCAGGTATACCTGACTAACTTGAAGGCTACACTATTTGTGCAGGATACGCTGATCACTTCACACACACATTGGCTGTCATCAATTGATCGTGACATAAAACCACATATTCATGATGTAGGCTAATTCGTATAATAGATTTCTTGTTAATAATGGCGGTTTGGCTCTTTTGATTACAACATTGTCAATGATGTTAATCGGCATGTTAGTATTATTAGATTCTATCTAGATCCTTTTGTGGATCATTTCTTGGCAAAGTATCTGCTGTTGTTTCGTCCTGATCGGGGATAGTATGGGGACAATTTTACTACCATCTCGGTCGACACACTGTTTGACTCTCCAAGTATTGCAGTTCACACTTCGTGACTGTCAGTGATTCATCTGATGTAGCAAACGCCTGCCAATCCCATTGATTATACACAAGCTTATGAAATAGAACACGGGAAACAGTGGTTTGATTGGGTTAATTCAGTTGATGAGTGAACTTGAGAGGACCACGGAGCAGAGTTGGGAGACAGTAATGTAGTGACGCGAGAACCAATGTGTGTACGAGACCTGGGAGAGTTGACAGACATCTCTCGCGTCAGTATTTCGTTAAAAGTATATATTGGTGGTGGTTTGTCAGAGTGATGGTGAGGGGAATATAAACGGAACACATTTCCAGATGTGATGGAACCGCGACCAGGGTGTCATTAAATATGAATAATGTAATACTAGAAATCACGGTGACGGTTTTATTATCACCTGCTATTTGTAACTTGAAACAGGTCATCTGAGGGGTCAAGACTCCACTTAACGCCGACAAGGATAGCTGATTAACACACCATCAGCAAGTATACAATCTGATTAGCTTAGCAACGATATAACGAAAGATAGATAAAGGGCTAAACATAAGCTGGCTAAGGGTGTCAATAAACATTTACAACTAGATATGTACAATTTGTAAGGTGGCAAAAAACATTTACGGGACAGCAAATCTCCCTTGTGAAACACTAAAAAGTATCAACACAACGAGCTTTGCCGAAGTGGCCCGAGCTGTGCCGACTTTAGGACAGCAATGAGCAGGTGCCCCGGACTATTCGCACTTGGATGAAACATATCCGAGCTATGGGGGCTGACATGGGGCTGACAAACCAAGGTGAGTAAGGAATGTGAAGATTATTTCCCTTAACGTTTGGAAACTGTCGCATTATCGGGAATAGCTTGTCTGACTGTTTAAATAACTGTTTGAAATATGTGAAGAGCCTGAAATTACACACAATTGAAAGTGTATGGGGTAACATACACCTAAGCCTTTAATAGTTTCTCTATTGCACTAATCAGAGGTCGACAAATAATTACAAATCTTCCTAAACTCACAGAATGTCAGCTGTGAAAGTTAAACTTGAAGATGGCGTGAGTTTAGTACTGTGGACTGAAACACGCTCAAAATGGAAATCTAAAACATTCCGTGCACAGCTGATCAAATATGTAGAAATATATTCTTAGTCTTTGACAGATTCCAGACAGCTGCAATCATATGCGGATATGAGATTAGGAGGAAGCTTACAGGGCCAGTGGAAGGTCGCCTTGTTCCAAGTTGAATCAATCTCATTATACAGTACCACTTGACGGGGCCCAGACAGTTGTATTAGGTCTAGCGTTCTGCATTGGGATAACAAGCTGCCACTCTTTTTTTTTTATCTTTATTTTCAATTTACGTCAGAGTGTGTTTTATGTACAAGTATACAAGTGATTAAAAGGTGTATTTCAGTAACGGGATTATATTGATGAAAATGAAAACTTATTGAGGTGCCAGGTTTTCATCTTCAATATACAATCAGACACAATCCGTCAACAACGCCAACTAATTACTTCTCATCTACGATTATCTGCCGACAACTAGGCCTGGATGGATCAGTGTAGATAGTGATGGCACAATGTGTTTGTTAAATGTTTGTTAAATGTAAATGTTAAATGTTGATGAAACTTGTCTCACTGAGACATCAAATGTGTGTTCAAATATATTATTTTTTCTAATCTAACATAAAACGAGAAAGCTAGAGTAACCATTAAAACCATTAAGAGTCTCCATCATCTACTGAAAAAGATTCCATTTGGCAAATTAGCGGCAACAGTTACAATTATGGCTCACTGTAATAGCTGAAATCCCATGTTGGTCACTACAAACAGTAATTGACAGTGTTCAGGTGTTAACACTTCCTGTTAATGTTATAGCATGGGACAATCTGTACAAACCATAATCTGGACATACCACAATCTGGACACACCAAAATCTGGACAGATCATAATGTAGACAGATCATAATCTGGACATACCATAATCTGGTCAAACCATAATCTGGACATACCATAATCTACACAAACCATAATCTGTACATACGATAATCTGGACATGCCATAATCTGGTCAAACCATAATCTGTACAAACCATAATCTGTACACACGATAATCTGGACACACCATAATCTGGACAAACCATAATCTTGATAAACCATAACCTTCACAAACCATAATCCTTTCAAACCGTAATCTGTACAAACCATAATCTGGACAGACAATAATCTGGACAACCCATTCTCTGCACAGACCATACTCTAGATAGGCTATAATGCAGACAAACCATCCTCTAGACAGACCACGATCTGCACAGACCATAATCTGGACGGACCATAATCTGGATGGCGTTGTGTCGTGAACGGGTATATCACTGCTCCAAAGCACAACACCTGGGTTGTCTGGCCCAGGCTTGTCTACAGGACACAGACGTGTGCCAGCAAGAGCATTTCTGGGAGAGCCTTCAGGCAACAATCAAGCACTTACATTTTTTATTAGATATGTGCGTGGCATGTCGTGTGGAATATTCTCGCCATTTTTACGAACACTTGTTGTCAATACTGACTTTCAAGATCCAGTTATATTTTGTTCATTTATTTTGTGTCTGTTACACCCCGTCGAATCAGACAGATAATCGGGATTGAATCCCTGACGCCGACTGCTTGAATTCAGTTCTCGTCACTTTAACCGCAGGGGAGGGGTTACGAGTCAGTTTAACTTGACAGACCCGAAATATCCAAGTCCCAGTATGGCAGTCTGCAGTAGTGGAATCTGCAGAAGGTCGTAGTATGTGGGATCGGATTAGTAATGGAACTTCAAAGGAAAAACCTACATGTATCTAGATTTCTCGTGGATGGCAATAAGAGACACGGGGAGCTGTGTGGTCAGAGGGTAACTTTGTTGGTTGAGAGCTGGGAGAGGTACACGACGACGCTGCCAGTTAGCCAACACGTTCTGTTGTCTTCAGATGCTGGAAGCTCTACAATACATAAATCATTAACTCTCTAGTCTTGCGCCATGGACTTGTTTTGATTGAAAATTATATTTCTAAACATCGAGAAGCTTGAATTCCTTTGATCTGAAAATAAATCTGAAGGGACGTATCCTTAACATATAGATGAAGGTGGATGTCGCAGACAGACAGCGAATCTTACAACCCCTTATTGACGGACGATATGCCATTATTTCAATATTGTATAAAGATCTCATATATTCTCCCTCAGGGTATAAAACACATCAAAGATTGGTGAAATGTGCGACAACAGTGACTCTCTCTAATAAGGCTGTGGTTGGATCCTGAGGAAATATTTGACGCCAGCCTTGAAACTCTGATTTACTGCAGGAGAATGAGTTGTTATGGACGCTTGTATTCAAAATACTGCTCCTGATAATACTGCTGGTAATTATTATCAGTATCCACATAAGCTGTTGAAGCCAGTTAGAATCCATTCCTCCGGCAGCTGTCATCAACTACCACCACACCATTAAGTCATCACGGCTACAACTAGTCTACAGGACTCGCACAACCGCCCCCTGGGGATGTCGGGGACAACACACGTACTGGCAATCAAGGGAGGGATATCCATGGCAGTACCAAATCTTATTATGAATAATAACTGATGGTAAATACAATACATTACAACAAAGTGTCTGTCTGACAACCTTGTAAATGTATAAAACTGATATGGATGTAAGTGCCCATTCATTGAGAGTATATATACTGAAAGCAGGGCGATAAAGTAAGTTATATCTTTCACTGAACCAGACACAACTTTGTACATCGAATTGCAGTTCTTCATTGAGATAATTAATAACAAACTCTCTTTACAATTGACGTCGAAAGTTGAATTAACACACCTGCTCTCAAGATGGACGATAGAAATCAAGCTAATGTTTTGTTTCACATGAACGTGACATTGGGCCTGGATTGAGTCGAACAACGCTGGAACTGAGGTTCGTAGGAGTCCGAACTAATGACAACGTTTGTTACAGTAATTAAAACATTTTCCTTGTCCCTCAGAAATCTTTGGTAAAGGAGAGTGGACTGTACAGTGCTGGCGAGATGACGATGGGTTTAGGAATCACCATCAAGGCACGTCATACGTTATGGCATTCCAGTAATGTACAAGTTAGTTGGCTTGTCCACCACCATGTTCCTACATGTGTCAAGTCAGGTTGCACGACAGCAGCACTGCTGTGAAGAGACAGAAAATAAACAAACACTTCCAAACAAACACTTATTTTTATACAAATTGTGTCAATTGTGCTCTCGGCTGAGAATGACATGCTTACCTACATTGCACACGCCTGTTGTCATTACTGCTCGTGTGGGCATTCAGAGAATGTCTTCATACGCCCAGAGGAATCTGTTTCTTCCGATAACTACCACTGGTCTTCATCTGGCGTTGGCCTTCTATGTTTAGAATCAATTGAAAACCATTTTTTGACAACTCATAATCGGTGTTTCAATACAAAACCAATATAACGAATTAGCTTTGAAGCATATAATATATATGATTGTTGGAGCTATATTTCTATTGGTGAAACAGTGTACTAACTACAATTTGAAAAATACTGACTATCACCTAAATCTATCTCTATCCAAATTCTAAGATTCCGCACTTCAAATCATAACTTACCCATAGAGACTGGCCGGTGGCAGGGCATTGCGAGGGAAGATCGTTTATGTCAACTATGCAACCAAAAGGTAATGGGAGATGAGTTTCATTACATCTTTAGATGTGAATCTCTTCTCCCAACCAGGTTATTGTTTATTCCCAAACTATATTATCAATACCCAAATGTATATAACCTTTGTAAAATTTTGACACCTAAATGCACAAAAGAGCTGAAATTCATAAATATTTTAGAAAACCTGTTAAGTTCCCTGTGTACCAGTAGTTGATGACACCGTCGGTTTAATTTGTTACCGTTTGTTACAATTGTAGTACTTCATAACAATTCAAAGTGCTGCGGTTATTACAATTTACTGCTCTTTTCATTACAATACACGGTAGTTTATTATTCATTATGTGAAAAATGTTTTTACAGAGATTTTCTTGCTTGGACTCCATAAAAGAATGTCTAAGCAGCACATAAGCTATTAAGAAGTAAACTGTGTCTGTTTCAGTCCTTTATCATCTGTTTGACTTATATCCTGATATCGGATGTTCCATGTGCTGTATATCAGACCCAGCACTGAATCTAGTGCTGGAATATTGCCAGGGGTGACTCAGGAACCTATGATGAATAGATCACTGCAATCGCTGCAGTGGTACAAAGTTCTTTAGCCAGTTTGATAATTGATAGTGGTGGAAGCTTATCATGGAGTAAGGTGAATTTAATGCGACTATCATGTAGTTGGAACTAAGTAGCAAATGTGCACTATTTTAACCTACCTTCATAAAGCCGTGTTGAATCGTTTCCACGTCATTCGAATACCTTCATTATTTGGCCAGATTGGAGTCATTTGAACATGCCCGGAACATATTATGGTGCTTCACTGGGGCAGTTTACTTCATCAAAATGCACGTTAGTGGCGGTGTCTCTGGTTATGCTCTGTACATGTATTTTCTCCACGACAAATCATACCTAGAGAGTTTGCATTGTGTCAAGTTACATTGAAGGTGGTTAGCTTGCCACGCTGTGCTCCCATGATCAAGAGTTCATTGTTCAGTAGCGATTGACGTGTTTTCGTTTTAATGGTTAGTGCCATCAGAGAATTATAAAAGCGATCCAATTTCTAATGGGAATTTCGAATTTGATTTCAAATGTGTCTCCATAAAGACTAAGACACTGATTTGAAAAGAATAAACTCTGCACTCTTGGCTTAATACCATTACACAAGATGTGTTTTTCATGGATGTCAAATGCCAAACATTATTCATTTTATCCAAGTGACATTTATGTCGGGTAATTTGTGAAATAGGAAAAGCAAGAACTGTAAATAACAATGCAGGAGAGGCACATGATTGTTGATCGCGCCGCTTGTCGGGCTGATTGCCTCCACCAGATTGGCTTTACACACATGGATGAAGTTAGGAGGCTGGTAGGTGTATGGTCAGAGGAACAATAAAATCCGTGTATTTGTCTGAGCGCGGTGTTGGTTTCTATGTCCTGATGACTATATATTTCTTTTTCCACATACTAGTCGCTCCAGTCTTTGATGTCTCCATTGTAAGCTTTAGATGGGCACTTGAACACTTCAGTGTAGATTTCAGCGTATCCACATTGTGACAGTATGACATTATTCAAGGCAGCAGTACGTTTTCAAAGAGTGTTATAATAGATATATGGACTTATCATTGACCAAACAGATGTGTGATGTTATTCCCTAACAAGGGACTTCGCCTGAGATTTCTAAATGTTATGGAAAGGTGCTGGTACTGTTATTATCAGTGGATGAAAGCAAGTAGTGGAAAATTTATTTTGAACTTTGTATACATTGAGATATATAAGATGAGATGACAGGCATCAGTATAGACAGAATGGAGGGAAGTTGTTATTATTTCACATTATAGTTTCAAAATTGATATCGTTATGAAGTGTCAATCTTCACTGATGTTTGTGTCATTTGTAACTGACATTCGAATGACAGCCGTATAACAATTCAAACTGGACAACTTTGAACTTTGAAGAGTTTAAGTCTAACAGATGATAAAGGACTGAAAAAAACAGTTCTCGTGTAATACACGACAACTTGTTGTAATGTATTGTATTTACCATCAATTATTATTCACAATAAGATTTGGTACTGCCATGGATATCCCTCCCTTGATTGCCAGTACGTGTGTTGTCCCCGACATCCCCAGAGGGCGGTTGTGCGAGTCCTGTAGACTAGTTGTAGCCGTGATGACTTAATGGTGTGGTGGTAGTTGATGACAGCTGCCGGAGGAATGGATTCTAACTGGCTTCAACAGCTTATGTGGATACTGATAATAATTACCAGCAGTATTATCAGGAGCAGTATTTTGAATACAAGCGTCCATAACAACTCATTCTCCTGCAGTAAATCAGAGAGTTTCAAGGCTGGCGTCAAATATTTCCTCAGGATCCAACCACAGCCTTATTAGAGAGAGTCACTGTTGTCGCACATTTCACCAATCTTTGATGTGTTTTATACCCTGAGGGAGAATATATGAGATCTTTATACAATATTGAAATAATGGCATATCGTCCGTCAATAAGGGGTTGTAAGATTCGCTGTCTGTCTGCGACATCCAACCTTCATCTATATGTTAAGGATACGTCCCTTCAGATTCATTTTCAGATCAAAGGAATTCAAGCTTCTCGATGTTAAGAAATATAATTTTCCATCAAAACAATTATATAGCGGAAGACTAGAGTGTTAATGATTTATGTACAAAATGTATTGGAACGTGTTGGCTAACTGGCAGCGTCGTCGTGTACCTCTCCCAGCTCTCAACCAACAAAGTTACCCTCTGACCACACAGCTCCCCGTGTCTCTTATTGCCATCCACGAGAAATCTAGATACATAGGTTTTCCTTTGAAGTTCCATTACTAATCCGATCCCACATACTACGACCTTCTGCAGATTCCACTACTGCAGACTGTCATACTGGGACTTGGATATTTCGGGTCTGTCAAGTTAAACTGACTCGTAACCCCTCCCCTGCGGTTAAAGTGACGAGAACTGAATTCAAGCAGTCGGCGTCAGGGAATCAATCCCGTTTATCGTTCTGATTCGACGGGGTGTAACAGACACAAAATAAATGAACAAAATATAACTGGTTCTGGAAAGTCAGTATTGACAACAAGTGTTCGTGAAAATGGCGAGGATATTCCACACGACATGCCACACACACATTTAATTAAAAATACAAGTGTTTGATCGTTGTCTGAAGGCTCTCCCAGAAATGCTCTTGCTGGCACACGTCTGTGTCCTGTAGACAAGCCTGGGCCAGACAACCCAGGTGTTGTGTTTTGGAGCAATGATATACCCGTTCAGGACACAACGCCATCCAGATTATGGCCTGTCCAGATGGTCTGTGCAGATTATAGTCTGTCTAGATGATGGTTGTCTACATTATGGCCTGTCCAGATTATGGTTTGTCCAGATTATGGTTTGTCCAGATTATGGATTGTCCAGATTATGGTTTGTCCAGATTATGGTTTATCAAGATTATGACTTGTCCAGATTATGTTCTGTCCAGCAGACTATGATTTGTCCAAATTATTGTTTGTCCAGATTATGGTCTGCACAGATTATGGTCTATCCAGATTATTGTCTGCCCAGATTATGGTCTGTCCAGATTATGGTCTGTCCAGATTATGGCCAATGACGCAATCAACACACACTTAGGCAAACGAAACTTCGATAATGGTCGACAGATTGATTCGTGATTTCTGCCTAACGTAACAGGTGTATTGATCCATGACGATGTCGACGTGGGTACCGTTTTACAAAGGGGATCTTAACGCTAGGGTGATCGTAACACACATACCTTAACATAAACTTATGACAGTCTTAGAGCTAACTTTGCTTTGTACAACGGCACCATGATGTGTGATGCCATCCCATGCTATAACATTACCAGGATGTGTTCACACCTTGCTCACTGGCAATTACTGTTTGTTGTGACAAGCTTGGGAATGGCAGATCGCGAAATGCGATTTCAGCTATTACAGTGAGCCATTCTTGTAACTGTTACCGCTAATTTGCCAAATGGAATCTTATTCAGCAGATAATGGAGACCCTCAGCTTTCTAAAGGTTACTCTGTATCATTCTAGTTTTATGTTTAATTACAAATTAAAGGTGAACAAGCATTTGATGCTCCAGTGCCATACGTTTCATCAACATATAACATTTACATTTAACAAACACTTAATAAACACACAGTGCCATCACTATATACAGTGATCCCCCGTTGTTTTGTCAGCTAGGCCTAGTTGTCGGCAGATAATCGTAGATGAGAAGTAATTAGTTGGCGTTGTTGACGGATTGTGTCTGATTGTATATTGAAGATGAAAACCTGGCACCTCAATATTTACATTTTCATCAATATAATCCCGTTCCTAAAATAACCGTTTAATGTATACTTGTACATAAAACACACTCTGACGTATATTGAAAATAAAGATAAAAAACAAAGAGTGGCAGCTTGTAATCCCAATGCAGAACGCTAGACCTAATACAACTGTCTGGGCCCCGTCAAGTGGTACTGTATAATGAGATTGATTCAACTTGTAACAAGGCGACCTTCCACTGGCCCTGTAAGCTTCCTCCTAATCTCATATCCGCATATGATTGCAGCTGTCTGGAATCTGTCAAAGACTAAGAATATATTTCTACATATTTGATCAGCTGTGCACGGAATGTTTCAGATTTCCATTTTGAGCGTGTTTCAGTCCACAGTACTAAACTCACGCCATGTTCAAGTTAACTTTCACAGCTGACATTCTGTGAGTTTAGGAAGATTTGTAATTATTTGTCGACCCTTGATTAGTGCAATAGAGAAACTATTAAAGGCTTAGGTGTATGTTACCCCATACACTTTCAATTGTGTGTAATTTCAGGCTCTTCACATATTTCAAACAGTTATTTAAACAGTCAGACAAGCTATTTCCGATAATGCGACAGTTTCCAAACGTTAAGGGAAATAATCTTCACATTCCTTATTCATCTTGGTTTGTCAGCCCCATGTCTAAGCTCGTATATATGGTGGCTGATTAGGGACATCGCTTTCTCGCCTTAAAATTCGGAGGCGAGAAAGTGAGAAAGCGATAACACGAGATGAGAAAGCGATAACACGAGACGAGAAAGCGATAACACGACATACGTATATGTTTCATCCAAGTGCGAATAATCCTGGTCACCTGCTCATTGCTGTCCTAAAGTCGGCATAGCTCGGGCCACTTCGGCAAAGCTCGTTGTGTTGATACATTTGTGCGTTTCACAAGGGAGATTTGCTGTCCCGTAAATGTTTTTTTGACACTTTACAAATTGTACATATCTAGTTGCAAATGTTTATTGACACCCTTAGCCAGCGTATGTTAAGCCCTTTATCTATCTTTCGTTATACCCTAGCTAAGCTAATCAGATGGAGTCTTGACCCCTCAGATGACCTATTTCCAGCTACATTTAGCAGGTAGTTATAAAACCTTCACCATGATTTCTAGTATTACTTTATTCATATTTAATGACACCCTGGTCGCGGTTCCATGACATCTGGAACTGTGTTCTGTTTATATTCCCCTCACCATCACGCTGACAAACCGCCACCAGTATACCCTTTAAGGAAATACCGACGAGAGAGATGTCTGTCAACTCTCCATGGCCTCTGTCACACGTTTGTCCCCATGTTCCCACATTAGTGGCTCCCAACTCTGCTCTTATAAAAAGTGAGGCACAACAGCCTGATGAAGAATGCCTGTGATGAGGCGATGTTGATTCAGATTTCCCCGTACAGACGCCAATGTCAACTTACAGTCACGGAGACACATCTCCACACCATAACCGAGCCTCCACCAAAGGGAACATGTTCCTCGGCACATAAGCAGTGTTAATGCACCTCCAAACTCTCACACAACCATCCGTAACATGAAGCAGAAACCGGCTTTCGTCTGACCATTGGATCCGCCTCCAGGTCCGGAGATTCCAGTACCGCCGAGTAAAGCACCACTGCTGACGTTACCTGTGTTGTTCATGAGTCACAGTTGGCCGCTTAATGACCCTTCAGGACCTGAAACAATAAACCTTGAGACGGTTACCCACGGTCTTGATTGACAAAAGTCTGTTGGGCCCCCACAATTGCTTCCAACGAGTGCTCGTGGCAAAGGGTGCAATGCTCACGTAACGGGCCATATTGCTATCTTCCGCTGCAGTAGTATTTCTGGGTTGCCTTGGTGTTATATATTTACTAATACGTGGTTGTGTATTTGGGTTCGAGAGTATTCAGTACAGATGAACTAGAGTCCGTGCAATAAGTCACGTGATGGGTGTGCTATAAAAGGGTAGATTGCACGTGCAACAGGCACTTGAGATTCACGACTGACGGGGCAGGACTGCTGTTGCGTGTCTCGGCTGTATCTGCAAACATGGACCACTCTTCGGATGACGGTGTACAAGACTCTGCTCCTCCTAAACGTTCGGAACAACCTAAAGGTGACGACTTTCAGTCTTTTCAACTGTTCCGGGATTATTTAGATGCTAAACTGTCTACACTTAAGAGAGAATTTATCAGTGAATCAGAGCAACTGTCTTTGTCTATCGCCAAGAAAGTCAAATATGACAAATACCCTGACTTCAAATATAAAGGGAACTCTGTGCAATACAAGTTTAATTGTGAGATTTTAGATGGTCTAGACAACATTAAGTCATCGTTATACAAGAGAGATACTACTGATATGTGTGAACAAATTGAGTCTCTCTCTGTCTCTGTTAAAAAACGGAACAAGCTTATCCGTTTAGCGGACAAGTCCCCAGCTGGTTGGGGTGTTGTCACAGAACTGGAAGGGAGTGGCGTCGCTTCCGACTCTGATGAAGAACGTCGGTTTGAGAGAGCTGAAGCGAAAGCTCTCAGGAAACGTAGCCGTGGCTGCAGCAGCAGCTCAAGTCGTCCATATGACCCTTCACTAGCTCACGTCAATCAACGTACAGGGCAACAGGAGGTGCACAACGATAAAAACCAGTCTTCAACATTTCGGAGTCAGAACCAGAGGGGCCCCAGACCATATCAACAGTGTTACTACTGCGGAGAACTCGGACACTGGAGGCAGACGTGTCCAGCAGCTAAAGCCTCGTCTTCCCGCGACGTGCAGTACGACGTCACAGGATCTGGAACTGACAGGAAGTAATGAGGGTGCGGTGAAGCAGGCCATGACCACAGCTAGCAAGATGTCAGATTCAGGTACTGTACGTCATGTTCTCATTCATTGGTCAACTCAGATTCCGGCAGAAACAGTCCGGCGGATAGACTTTCTGGTACTTCAGTAAAAGGACGTTTGAAAGATAAAGTGGAATTCTGGGAAGAAATTGGAGCTCCGGAACTAGTGTTACAGTCTATCAGATCGGGATACGTTATTCCATGTGTGTCAACTCCTGAGAGAATGCGTTCTAAGAATAACAAGTCGGCTTACAACCATTCGTGTTTTGTTGACAGTGCTATTTCGGAATTGTTGGCTAATGCATGTATACAAGAAGTATTTTCCCCTCCCCGTGTAATCAGCCCGTTGTCAGTTTCGGTACAGCCGTCAGGTAAAAAGCGCCTAATCTTGGACCTGAGACAGGTGAATTCGCATGTGTGGAAGCAGTCCATAGTTTTCGAAAATCATAATTCGGCTTTGCAGTTTATTTCCAAGTCGGGTTACATGTTCAAATTTGACTTGAAGTCCGGATATCATCATATTGATATCTGTGAGAAACAACAAACGTTTTGGGTTTTCATGGAACATTGGTGGTAAAGTGAGATATTTTCAATTTACTGTACTTCCCTTCGGGTTAACGTCAGCTCCATATATATTTACTAAAATACTCAGACCTTTGGTCCGATATTGGAGAGGTAATGGGGTGAATATTGTGGTTTATCTTGATGATGGATTTGGGCATAGTCAGAGTCGTTCCTTGTGTCAGAAAGACTCCGAGTTTGTAAACGATACTTTGACTAAGGCAGGGTTTTTGTGTAATGCTGAGAAGTCAGTATGGTTACCGACGCAAAACTTGGATTGGCTTGGCTTTAATTGGAATGCTGAACAGGGCATTGTGTCTGTCCCCCAAGGAAAACTAGAAAATACCGTGCATGATATTGAACAGTGTTTACAAGTTTTTCCGATATTTACAGCAAGATTATTGGCTAAGGTCACAGGTAAAATACTTTCCTTGTCATTCGTTTTTGGAGATGTTTGTAGAATTATGACTCGACATTTGTACAAACAGATCACAGAATGTAGGTCATGGGATAGTCGGTACTTCAGACCAGCAGAAGAGTGTGTGTCGGAACTGATATTTTGGAAAAATAATCTGCACTCATTTAATGTGAAATTCTTTGAAATGGATCATTCGCCGAGTTTTTCTATTTTTCTGATGCAAGCAGTTTCGGATGTGGGGCTTTTATCCCCCACACAAACAATAGGTTCTTCATAGCCTGGGATGTGGGGCTTGTATCCCCCACACAAACAATAGGTTCTTCATAGCTTGTATCCCCACACAAACAATAGGTTCTTCATAGCCTGGGATGTGGGGCTTGTATCCCCCACACAAACAATAGGTTCTTCATAGCCTGGGATGTGGGGCTTGTATCCCCCACACAAACAATAGGTTCTTCATAGCCTGGGATGTGGGGCTTGTATCCCCCACACAAACAATAGGTTCTTCATAGCCTGGGATGTGGGGCTTGTATCTTCCCCACACAAACAATAGGTTCTTCATCATACAATAGGTTCTTCATAGCCTGGGATGTGGGGCTTGTATCCCCCACACAAACAATAGGTTCTTCATAGCCTGGGATGTGGGGCTTGTATCCCCCACACAAACAATAGGTTCTTCATAGC
The DNA here is from genome assembly GCF_003918875.1 of Haliotis rubra. Lineage (NCBI taxonomy): Eukaryota > Metazoa > Mollusca > Gastropoda > Lepetellida > Haliotidae > Haliotis > Haliotis rubra. The sequence goes on from NW_025767004.1 coordinate 1,021,424, forward strand.
CTGGGATGTGGGGCTTGTATCCCCCACACAAACAATAGGTTCTTCATAGCCTGGGATGTGGGGCTTGTATCCCCCACACAAACAAGCCTAGGTTCTTCATAGCCTGGGATGTGGGGCTTGTATCCCCCCCACACAAACAATAGGTTCTTCATAGCCTGGGATGTGGGGCTTGTATCCCCACACAAACAATAGGTTCTTCATACACAAACAAACAATAGGTTCTTCATAGCCTGGGATGTGGGGCTTGTATCCCCCACACAAACAATAGGTTCTTCATAGCCTGGGATGTGGGGCTTGTATCCCCCACACAAACAATAGGTTCTTCATAGCCTGGGATGTGGGGCTTGTATCCCCCACACAAACAATAGGTTCTTCATAGCCTGGGATGTGGGGCTTGTATCCCCACACAAACAATAGGTTCTTCATAGCCTGGGATGTGGGGCTTGTATCCCCCACACAAACAATAGGTTCTTCATAGCCTGGGATGTGGGGCTTGTATCCCCACACAAACAATAGGTTCTTCATAGCCTGGGATGTGGGGCTTGTATCCCCCACACAAACAATAGGTTCTTCATAGCCTGGGATGTGGGGCTTGTATCCCCACACAAACAATAGGTTCTTCATAGCCTGGGATGTGGGGCTTGTATCCCCACACAAACAATAGGTTCTTCATAGCCTGGGATGTGGGGCTTGTATCCCCACACAAACAATAGGTTCTTCATAGCCTGGGATGTGGGGCTTGTATCCCCCACACAAACAATAGGTTCTTCATAGCCTGGGATGTGGGGCTTGTATCCCCCACACAAACAATAGGTTCTTCATAGCCTGGGATGTGGGGCTTGTATCCCCCACACAAACAATAGGTTCTTCATAGCCTGGGATGTGGGGCTTTTATCCCCCACACAAACAATAGGTTCTTCATAGCCTGGGATGAGCATGAAATACAAAGGAGTTCGGCATGGCGGGAACTGAGAGCGATAGAGTTGGCTCTGAGTAGTTTTGTTGACACAGTTAAGGGAAGGTCAGTCAGGCTCTTTTCAGATAATCAAGCAGCCTGTCTAGTGGCTCAACATGGTAGTACCGTATCAGAATTACAAAAGTTGGCAGCTAACATCTTCATGTTCACTAGAAGTAACAGTATTAAAGTTGAATTCCAGTGGATTCCCAGGGAGAGTAATACGGCGGCGGACAGTTTAAGTAGGGCAGGTGATCAAGACGATTGGACGGTAGTAGATGAAGTGTTTGCCGAGATAAATGAACACTGGGGACCGTTCACTATAGACAGGTTTGCTGATCATAAGAATAAGAAACTGAAACGGTTTAACTCAAGATTTATGGTTCCAGGGACAGAAGCAGTGGATTGTTTCACTCAAGATTGGTCACGTGACAATAATTGGGTTGTCCCCTTCAATCTGATATGTAAAACCATTGATTTTGTTTTGTACAATAGCTGCAGAGCTACTGTTGTGGTACCGTTGTGGAAATCTGCTTTATTTTGGCCAAGATTATTCAACCGTGACGGCGGGAGTAAACCAGGTATATCAGGGGTCTGGGAAATCAAAGATAGAATCATTTTTGCGAAAGGTGCAGCGAAAACTATATTTGATAAGAATTTCTCGGGATCAGTTTTAGCTATCAGATTTTTCTGATTTCATTCAGATGTGTTTTCACTCGGTGTTTGGAAGGAGAAGGGGGTGGGGTGAGGGCTTAAAGATCCAACTTTGATTAGTTTAGCGGAAAGGTTACCAGAATTTATGTTGGAATCTAGAGCTCAGACTACTGTGAAACAGTATGAAGGTCGATTTGTGAAGTTTAAGGATTGGTGTAAACAATTTGCCATCAGTCATATACCGGCTTCTGTATTTCATATAGCATTGTACGTGTTATATCTTGAGCAGAACGGTAAGAGTCCTGCATCAATTTAGCAGTCGATTTACGCCATAGGCAGGGCACATAATTTAGCAGGCCTACGGAATCCATCTCAGTCACATTTCGTCAAGTCTTTGCTTGAATCTTCGCGGAGAACTCTTGGTGTACAAATCAGGCGGAAAGAGCCTATAACAGCAGATATTCTACGAAAGTTAAAAGATAAGTTTCCTGTTGACAGCTTATACAACCTGAGAAATTTAACATTTTGTATAGTTTCTTTTGCTGGCTTCCTTAGGTTTTCGGAAGCAGCAAATTTAAGATATTCTGACATAAAATTTCGGGAAGGTCACATGGTTATCTTTATAGAGAAAAGCAAGACTGATAAATATCGAGATGGCCATCACATGGTTGTTGCTGCAACCCAATCAGAATTGTCCAGTTAGTATTATGAAGTCATACCTAGAACAAGCATTTGAAAGTTAGTGATGAATATATCTTTAAACCAGTGAACTATTGCAGAAAGTCAAACACTTATAAGTTAAGAGGCAGCAAGCCAGTCTCTTATACACGTATGCGAGAGATCATTCTGAGTATGATGGAGACTGTTGATCTAAAGAGACAGGATTTTGGGGTGCACAGCCTCAGGTCGGGAGGGGCGACCGAGGCGGCCAATGCTGGAGTGCCGGATAGGCTATTCAAGCGTCGCGGTCGGTGGCGGTCAGAGACTGCAAAAGATTCTTATGTGACGGATAGCCTATTAGCAAGACTCAGTGTGTCGACCCACATGGGTACAATGTGTGAAGCCCATATCTGGTGTCCCCCGCCGTGATGTTGCTGGAATATTGCTAAAAGCGGCGTAAAACCAAAGTCAGTCAGTCAGTCAGTGTGTCGAAAAAAATTGGGAATTTGAATGTTGTGATCTCCTGTTGCCAGTAATAAATGATTGATTAAACAGATTTGTATTATCCTTTTATTTGCCCGCTCTCTTAGTTATTGAGGCTGACGTGAACGTACCCAAATACAGAGTTGTACGATTATTTGTAAATGTTTTATGTTCGGTTGAGTTTACGAATTAGAACATAAATATATTTACTAATACGTGGTTGTATATTTGGGTTCGAGAGTATTCAGTACAGATGAACTACAGTCCGTGCAATAAATCACGTGATGGGTGTGCTATAAAAGGGTAGATTGCACGTGCAACAGGCACTTGAGATTCACGACTGACGGGGCAGGACTGCCCTCCCACCCACTCCCGTGCAAGGTAAATATGGATCAGGTTAAACTTATGTCAGTGGTTCGTAAACAGCAAAACCGTTTTCAGGTTAAATTTTGGTCACTGAACCTCGGATGTAATAGGTCACTGGACCTCGTGTACTAGGTCACTGGACCCATCTTAAGATTCATGAAGGTGAAAAATCAGTTGAAGTTGATTTGTGATTCAATATGTAAGACAGTATAATAATTTATCAATATCGAATATGTTACAATGTTTTAAATAAGTTTTCTAAGTTTTTCAGGCTTCCGGGAATTCCAAACGGAAAACTCTACTGGAGCACATGGGCAGATATGGTTACCAGATAACACAGCACTGAGGAGCCATTCAGATCGGTTCCAGCCGTGGATGTAAACTTCGTATTCAATGTATTTCAATAAACTTGCCGCCCCGTCAGGCTGACGTGAACGTACCCAAATACAATGTTGTACGATTATTTGTAAATGTTTTATGTTCGGTTGAGTTTACGACTTAGAACTTAAGTATTCCTGGGTTGCCTTGGTGTTGTACTCCTGGGTTGCCTTGGTGTTGTATTCCTGGGTTGCCTTGGTGTTGTACTCCTGGGTTGCCTTGGTGTTGTATTCCTGGGTTGCCTTAGTGTTGTATTCCTGGGTTGCCTTAGTGTTGTATTCCTGGGTTGCCTTAGTGTTGTACTCCTGGGTTGCTTTGGTGTTGTATTACTGGGTTGCCTTAGTGTTGTATTCCTGGGTTGGCTTGGTGTTGTATTACTGGGTTGCCTTAGTGTTGTACTCCTGGGTTGCCTTGGTGTTGTATTCCTGGGTTGCCTTGGTGTTGTACTCCTGGGTTGCCTTGGTGTTGTATTCCTGGGTTGCCTTAGTGTTGTATTCCTGAGTTGCCTTAGTGTTGTATTCCTGGGTTGCCTTAGTGTTGTACTCCTGGGTTGCTTTGGTGTTGTATTACTGGGTTGCCTTAGTGTTGTATTCCTGGGTTGGCTTGGTGTTGTATTCCTGGGTTGCCTTAGTGTTGTACTCCTGGGTCGCCTTGGTGTTGTATTCCTGGGTTGCCTTAGTGTTGTACTCCTGGGTTGCCTTGGTGTTGTATTCCTGGGTTGCCTTAGTGTTGTATTCCTGGGTTGCCCTAGTGTTGTACTCCTGGGTTGCCTTGGTGTTGTATTCCTGGGTTGCCTTGGTGTTGTACTCCTGGGTTGCCTTAGTGTTGTATTCCTGGGTTGCCTTAGTGTTGTACTCCTGGGTTGCCTTGGTGTTGTATTACTGGGTTGGCTTGGTGTTGTACTCCTGGGTTGCCTTGGTGTTGTATTCCTGGGTTGGCTTAGTGTTGTACTCCTGGGTTGCCTTAGTGTTGTATTCCTGGGTTGCCTTAGTGTTGTACTCCTGGGTTGCCTTGGTGTTGTATTACTGGGTTGCCTTAGTGTTGTATTCCTGGGTTGGCTTGGTGTTGTATTCCTGGGTTGTCTTAGTGTTGTATTCCTGGGTTGCCCTAGTGTTGTACTCCTGGGTTGCCTTGGTGTTGTATTCCTGGGTTGCCTTGGTGTTGTACTCCTGGGTTGCCTTAGTGTTGTATTCCTGGGTTGCCTGAGTGTTGTACTCCTGGGTTGCCTTGGTGTTGTATTACTGGGTTGGCTTGGTGTTGTACTCCTGGGTTGCCTTGGTGTTGTATTCCTGGGTTGCCTTAGTGTTGTACTCCTGGGTTGCCTTAGTGTTGTATTCCTGGGTTGCTTTAGTGTTGTACTCCTGGGTTGCCTTGGTGTTGTATTACTGGGTTGCCTTAGTGTTGTATTCCTGGGTTGGCTTGGTGTTGTATTCCTGGGTTGCCTTAGTGTTGTACTCCTGGGTTGCCTTAGTGTTGTATTCCTGGGTTGCCTTAGTGTTGTACTCCTGGGTTGCCTTGGTGTTGTATTCCTGGGTTGCCTTAGTGTTGTACGCTTGGGTTGCATTAATGTTGTACTTCTGGGTTGCCTTGGTGTTGTATTCCTGGGTTGCCTTGGTGTTGTACTCCTGGGTTGCCTTGGTGTTGTATTCCTGGGTTGCCTTGGTGTTGTATTCCTGGGTTGCCTTGGTGTTGTACTCCTGGGTTGCCTTGGTGTTGTATTCCTGGGTTGCCTTATTGTTGTATTCCTGGGTTGCCTTAGTGTTGTACTCCTGGGTTGCCTTGGAGTAGTGTTTCTGGGTTGCCTTGGTGTTGTACTCCTGGGTTGCCTTGGTCTTGTATTCCTGGGTTGACTTGGAGTAGTATTTCTGGGTTGCCTTAGTGTTGTATTCCTGGGTTGCCTTGTGTTGTACTCCTGGGTTGCCTTAGTGTTGTATTCCTGGGTTGCCTTGGAGTAGTGTTTCTGGGTTGCCTTAGTGTTGTACTCCTGGGTTGCCTTGGTGTTGTACTCCTGGGTTGCCTTAGTGTTGTATTCCTGGGTTGCCTTGGTGTTGTATTCCTGGGCCGCTTGTGTTGTATTCCTGGGTTGCCTTAGTGTTGTATTCCTGGGTTGCCTTGGAGTAGTGTTTCTGGGTTGCCTTGGTGTTGTACTCCTGGGTTGCCTTGGTGTTGTATTCCTGGGTTGCCTTAGTGTTGTATTCCTGGGTTGCCTTAGTGTTGTACTCCTGGGTTGCCTCGGTGTTGTATTCCTGGGTTGCCTTGGTGTTGGTTGATCCTCCACAGTGCCTGATTGTTGGCGTGTCAGGATAAGTCTATTGATGACAGAGTGGCAGTAAACAAGTTGACACCCGATGGCTTTGAATTGACATGCCAACTACATACCCATTATCTGCCATCTCAGTCCCAATGAAAGTCTTCTCCTCGCCATGATTCAAACGGGCCTTTGTGTCTGTGAAGATCTTGTGCCAGTCTATGTTCACAGAGCTTTTCAAGCTGCACCTACTAACTTACATCACAAGGGCATGTCTGCGACATAACGATCTCATCTTAGCTCACTACAGGGAAACGTAATCATGCCACCATTAGTTTTATGGGGCTGTCGGTTTTAACCTGGCTAATGAAAAGATATTAAAACAGACTTTAGTTGACTTAATCCAGTGCAACACACCCAACTCCACCCATATACATATAAAGAGACGCAAACATTAATGTAATTTCATTTCACAGCCATAATCCCGCAGACACATAATCCCGCAATAATCCCACAGACATATAATCCCCTGGTATCTGTTCGGCTCCTCCGGGAGGTTCTGCCATCACACAATTACTCCTTGCCTAGTCTATTATCAAATTCACCGAACAGAAAAGTATTCTGAAACTTGCAATATGTTTTCACACAAAAACATAATCGATTCAATGTAACTTATTTATTTTGATAGAACTGACAGAAGTGGCATTTACAATTTTCTAAATCTCTAATCTTGAGGTATCGAAGACATTACACACAAATCCGTCTGTGGAGATAACATTGTGCTCATCCAGTAGAGTTTTAGCTTGCAACATGACAACATTATTTTAACTAAAACCCTTGAGTGAGTGAGTGAGTGAGTGAGTGAGTGAGTGAGTGAGTACGTGGGTGAGTTTAGTTTTACGCCACTCTCAGCAATATTCCAGCTATATGGCGGTGGTCTGTAAACATTCGAGTCTCGACCAGACAATCCAGTGATCAACAGCATGAGCATTGAGCTACGTATTTGGGATACGATGACATGTGTCAACCAAGTCAGCCAGTCTGACCACCTGATCCCGTTAGTCGCCTCTTACGACAAGCATGGGTTACTGAAGACCAATTCTAACCCGGATGTTCACGGGTGACTAAAACCCTGCAAACAAGGATCTAGTATTGTAATTAAATCTTGAGATCTTCAATTCCAATTCGATTACCGTATCTGAACATATACTAAAAAAAGGTAAGATTGTCTGTAGTGCCAGCTTGATGGTCGTTCACGGATGAGAACAGGGATTTATGTATTGAATGACTGTTATGGTTACATATTTGAAATAAGGAAGCTTTGCTTCATGACAAACACAAGCATTTATTTCATGTACAGCAGCGTACCTTCATCAAGATGATCTATAGGATGAGGATGTCGTTAGAACTGTTTCTCATAAAAAAGAGTGCTTGCTAGATGTAACACACATTACCATAGAAATTTTAAAAATTGTGAAGTGGATAAGAATTCCATTTTCTCTGAGAAATGTCAGTGTTGAACAATATCAAAGTATCCTATGTCAAACTCTATAATGGACAGGGATATGCCATCCAAGAGCAATAAAGACCAAGCTTATGGGAATAATTCTCATTGTGTTTGTACTAAAGCATCAAATGTATGTCGATTACTGAACGAGTCAACCTCAGAAACTTTCTTTATTACAGTGAGTGTATTTCAAAACGTCACTTTCGCTCGTTAGATACGTTTTGAAATTCCCGAGTTGTAATACTAGTGGTATTTGACGGGGACGGGCATAGTGTTGTAGTTACTGCTCACTTAAACTGTACATATTGTCTGAATTTAATGTTGCAAAAACACGTGGTTATATGAGTGGCGATAGTATACTCTCGCAGCTGACGATTCGATTACCACAATCTTCCTGGGTGAGTTAGTGAGTTTTGTTTTAGCAATATTCCAGCAATATCACGGCGGGGAACATTAGAAATGGGCTTCACACACATTGTACCCATGTGATGAATCGGTGTCTGTACGGGGAAAAAGTCTTAATGGCCAGCGCCTCATCACAGATATTCTTGATCAGGTTGTTGTGCCTCATTTTGATAACCACCCCTTGGTTTGCCCGCCACAGAGTCATGGGACTAGGCCATATCGGTCCCGTGCTGTGGGAGAGTTCTAGCGGGATAATGCAAATAGGTGTGTATACTTCATTATTACCCATCTGGTGAAACATAACCAGTGTAATATATAGAGATTATTAACCTCGTTTGTTTCCGTATCATTAATATCATATATTAGGAAAATAAATTGTATTATGCGAGCCTTTGGCCTGTTTATTCCTAATATATGATATTAATGACACGGAAACACACGAGGTTAATAATCTCTTATCATATAATGTCATTCTTAAAGTTACTCTAAAAATAGAAGCAAATCTGTGTGAATGTATATGAAGAGAATCGAGCATTCGCGTAGGAAAACTCAGCGGTACACCAAGGTGAAGGTCGTTCATGACGGCGGCATATGGTTGTGACTAGTCGCTAATACAGTGCAAACATAACTCATGCTTAAAATAAGATCTTTCTGTCGTAAAAAGAACAACAAAATCAGGCACTGTTTTCTTAGCTGTGTTTCTATTTTCATTGCGGGTAATCACCTCATCAATATCAGTTTCTGATACCTGACGGAATCGATTCGTCGTCTGTATTGTGATCGATAGATCGAAGTTCATGGTTTGGTACCTTTCTTAGACGATTGCCTTTCAGTGGTGCCTCATAATCCGTACCTTCAGTTTGACCGAAGTACTCCGTTTCATGTTTACCAAAGTCAATTACTGCAGTAACGACTCCAGAACCTGTCATCAATTCTTACAGAATCACCAATTTTGAGAATGGGGGCAGCCATGTTTGTTTACAAACAATGTAAACTCGCGACGACGTCATTAATGAAATGTTAAACGTTGTAGGATTCGCATCGCGTGTATGGAGTTTTGTGAAAGTAGTTCATGGATTGACATAATTTGCATAGTTATCACGGCCTGCTTGGTCTTAGTACGGATGTAATGTAGACACTTTAATGCGAATATGCTGATCGAAATACAATACTGCAATACTGCATATAGTAAAACCTGATTTTAGTTACTGTGTGACTGTGTTAGAAGCCACGTTAATTTCCTATTAGCTTTATCCTGACATGTATTTATAAAGGCGACCATCAACAATTATGTGTCTTGTTACTTATAGTTACTGCTGTTCCTATTTCACAAATTACCCGACATAACTGTCTCTTAGATAAAAAGAATATTGTTTGACATTTTGACATCCATTTAAAACATATATTGTGCAATAGAATATACAATAAGCGCAGAGTTTATTCATTTCAAATCAGTGTCTTAATCTTTATGGAGACTCATTTGAAATCAAATTTGAAATTCCCATTAGAAATTCGAACTCTTAGAATTCTCTGATGGCATTAATCATTAAAAAATGAAAACACGTCAATCGCTACCGAACAATGAACTTATGATCAGGGGAGCACAGTATGGCAAGCTATCCACCTTCCATGTAACTTGACACAATGCAAACTCTCTAGATATTCCTTGTGTGGAAAGAAGAGAAAGTAAATGTGCAGAGAGCCCACCTGGAGACCCCGAGACCAGCGGTACAGAGTTCCAGTGAAGCAGGTACTGTATGTGTACAGTTGAGGTGTCTGCTGGGGGACTGTACACAGGTGTCTGCCGGGGGACTGTACACAGGTGTCTGCCGGGGGACTGTACACAGGTGTCTGCTCGGGGACTGTACACAGGTGTCTGCTGGGGGACTGTACACAGGTGTCTGCTGGGGGACTGTACACAGGTGTCTGCTGGGGGACTGTACACAGGTGTCTGCTGGGGGACTGTACACAGGTGTCTGCTGGGGGACTAGGACGTGGACAAGGTTCAACACGGCTTTATGGACGGTAGGTTAAACCTGTGCAGATATGTTACTGAACATCAAATACATGACTATCGAAGTTGCTACATAGCATCACTTAATACTTGTTGTTCCTCACACAATAACGGTAATTATAATCATTCTGATCTATATCCAGTCCTTATGAAACTAGTTTAAACTCTGTAAAGGTGGATGTCAATAGGGATAGACACAGACATCTGAGTCACCCGTAGAAACCACACATTGTATCCATTTACGGCATAGTACTTTATCCCTTCGCGTGCCGAGCGAATGCTGTAAACCAAACGCTATCCTTCAATCCCTTATTAGAATGGAACAGTTTATGGCTAATGTCGTAACATAATGACACTTTTGAGTAACAACACATTGGCGTCTGTGTCAAAGTATCAAACAGAAGAGTTTTTGATACATGACCGCTAATACCGGAGATCTCTTACCTGAGGTTGAGTCATAGCCATGTGTTCATTTACCTTTGATAGTTAATGGCAATCATTCGTCACTGGCAGTCCTTAATACCTCTCAGTATTGACCTCTCTGACATATAAGATAGTTCCAATTGGATCACCCGTATTGCTCATTGCCATAAGCCGAACATGAACTACGTGTCATACTACACTTGTGACTTCAGGTATCACAAAGCGGCATCCTCTACCCCTGCCTGCTATACACCTGATTGTACTCAGATGGCCGGACATGGATGCAAGACATGTTATCTAGGTATCATCCGTGATACACGTTACCCGATGACGGAGACGGTACGAGGTATTGTAACACAGATACGGGAGAAGATGCTATCGTTTCCATACATCACGACCAATGTTTTTTGTTGCGATGTGCTCTCAAATAAAGTCAACTTCGTTAATATCTTCACGTCTCTAATTGCAAAGGTTTTCAATATACAAATAACTTGAGAAAGGCCCTCAGTACTTTTTACAGAAATTTGCGTTATGAACTTTAAGTTGATCAGAGAAACAGGAAACAGAGAAAGGCTTTTTATGCCCACAGTAGAGAGGAAGTCAGTGAGATATACTTAGCATCTTACTTACATCATAACGTGACAGGTTCATGGAGGATAAGCATAATGAAGGTCTGTAACGTTCACCACGAGCATGGTATTGTGCTATCAAACCAAATACATCAAAAAAAGTTATAAAAAAAACCCAATACGAGCAGTGATAATGCGCTGTCTGTCCACCCCCACCGGTACTGTGGTGGAATGGGAGGTATGGCTGACCACATGGCCAACTGAACAAGTGGGTGTAGGGTAGTCACACATTGTCGCATCTGGGATTCTAACCCAGGCTGATGAGAGAGGGGTGATTCAGGATCTTTAAATCGCATTTGGCGGAGGGCCACGTCGTCATTGCAATTAATGGAACTTTTTATATCTCTACCTCTCTCTCCGGTGTTCCTCCGCGTAGCTCACTGTGCACAAACCAGGACCAGGTAGACTTCAACAACACAACTACTTCTGCAGACAAAATGGAAACAAATAGTGTAAATTCAATATTGGTATACCTCTGGGTGCTAGTACATAACTGCTCTCTCTTTCTCCAAGTCTTTCTTCTGGGAGAAGGTTGATTCAGGATAGCGGCTGTAAATCGCATATGGCGGAGGGTCACGTCTCTCTCTCTCCCACTCTCTCTCCCTCTCCCTTCCTCTCACTCCCTCTCTCTCCCTCTCTCTCTCTCCCTCTCTCTCTCTCTCTCTCTCTCTCTCCCTCTCTCTCTCTCTCCTCTCTCTCTCTCTCTCCTCTCTCTCTCCTCCCTCTCTCTCTCTCCCTCCCTCTCTCTCTCTCTCTCTCTCTCTCTCTCCTCCCTCTCCTCTCTCTCCCTCTCTCTCCCTCTCTCCCTCCTCCCTCCCTCCCTCTCTCCCTCCCTCCCTCCCTCCCTCCCTCTCTCTCTCCCTCCCTCCCTCCTCCCTCCTCTCTCCTCCCTCTCTCTCTCTCTCTCTCTCTCTCTCTCTCTCTCTCTCTCTCTCTCTCTCTCTCTCTCTCTCTCTCTCTCTCTCTACTTGTTTATAATAACCTGGAGGTAATCTTACACACATCAGTCTAGACAAATACTTAAAATATCAGGGGCAGTTGGCATCTAGTCTGAATCAGATTATGCCAATCGGATCCATCAGCAGATTGTATAGCTATAACCAGTAAGACTAATGTAAGGTACTGACTATACATAGACAGATGCTATAATGCCAATCCCCTTTAATCACATCATACAGTGGTGCCAGATGGCTACGATGTTGTATCATGAACGTTCTTCACCCGAGCAATCAGTGAATTCCTTTGACATTCATCGTGAAGAGTTATCATTCTTCCGTTAACTCTCACTTTTCATATTCTTACAATACGAGCAGAATGTTTGTAACCAGATAGCATGTTTCGGTGTTGGTCAGATTGTATCCGTCCTGGAAACGCGTCTACATCTACACCTGCACACCTGGCTTCACTGTGACTTCATTATAAACGCGTCTACATCTACACCTGCACACCTGGCTTCACTGTGACTTCATTATAAACGCCTCTACATCTACACCTGCACACCTGGCTTCACTGTGACTTCATTATAAACGCCTCTACATCTACACCTGCACACCTGGCTTCACTGTGACTTCATTATAAACGCCTCTACATCTACACCTGCACACCTGGCTTCACTGTGACTTCATTATAAACGCGTCTACATCTACACCTGCACACCTGGCTTCACTGTGACTTCATTATAAACGCCTCTACATCTACACCTGCACACCTGGCTTCACTGTGACTTCATTATAAACGCCTCTACATCTACACCTGCACACCTGGCTTCACTGTGACTTCATTATAAACGCCTCTACATCTACACCTGCACACCTGGCTTCACTGTGACTTCATTATAAACGCCTCTACATCTACACCTGCACACCTGGCTTCACTGTGACTTCATTATAAACGCGTCTACATCTACACCTGCACACCTGGCTTCACTGTGACTTCATTATAAACGCGTCTACATCTACACCTGCACACCTGGCTTCACTGTGACTTCATTATAAACGCGTCTACATCTACACCTGCACACCTGGCTTCACTGTGACATTATAAACGCGTCTACATCTACACCTGCACACCTGGCCTGTGACTTCATTTATAAACGCGTCTAACATCTACACCTGCACACCTGGCTTCACTGTGACTTTCATTCCATCACTCTAACCTTCCGCGTCATTGCACCTGAACACCTGGCTTATCTGTGACTCCATGAACAACTAACCTCCTACATAATGTCAGGACTCCATGAACATACTCGTGACTTCATTGTTATTTACAGACTCTCACACCTTAACCTTCCTTTAACAAGTCATATTATGGTTCAGAGCTCCATGAACACTCTAACCTTTATGGTTCAGAACTCCATGAACACTCTAACCTTCCTTTAACAAGTCATATTATGGTTCAGAACTCCATGAACTTTAACTCATAACCTTGAACACTCTAACCTTCCTTTAACAAGTCATATTATGGTTCAGAACTCCATGAACACTCTAACCTTCCTTTAACAAGTCATATTATGGTTCAGAACTCCATGAACACTCTAACCTTCCTTTAACAAGTCATATTATGGTTCAGAACTCCATGAACACTCTAACCTTCCTTTAACAAGTCATATTATGGTTCAGAACTCCATGAACACTCTAACCTTCCTTTAACAAGTCATATTATGGTTCAGAACTCCATGAACACTCTAACCTTCCTTTAACAAGTCATATTATGGTTCAGAACTCCATGAACACTCTAACCTTCTATCCACTTTGAAGTACTGGACTTTCTCGACACAACTTGACCCTCGTAAGGTTGAAGTAAACCCTCTTATTGCCAAGTAGAGGCTTGTTGTCACACTCAATCCAAACATCAACAAGATGAGACGATTTCACAAATCTATTTAATGCCTAGCTCAAATGTATAAGAAAATTGGCAATTTGACATTCAGTTCAAATGTGGAAGAGTATTAGCAGTTTGATACTTATATTGTTGACAGATATCAGTTCACCAATAGATCTGAAGCTTCAGTTAAACTTCTATGCCAAATTGCTTGTTTTAATTTTGCAGATATGAAGATGGGAAAGTCCAGTTGGTACTCAAATACGTATTTATTGATTCTCTCAACTTCTAACGTGTCAAAAGCGGTATTCCTAGATCGCACATGAAAAGTCAGATTAATATCAGGATAAAAGCTACTGGCTCACAACACAGATCATACCATACTACTCTGACAGCCAACAGATGTTTTACCCCAGTTTCAATAAATCTATAAACATGAACAAAAGTATCGCAGCACTTATGATTTATAAACCCCACATAACAAAAGGTTCGCTTTTTATTTTGTACCCTGTGAAATTTGGTCACATGCAGTCTTGGCCCCCGCGCTAATTGGTTACTGTGTTATACTGGTTACTTTGTTATTTGGTCTTGTCAGCTTTGGAAGCTAAGACATAACTGTGACATAATATATATCGAACATAGTTATTTATACATGATATTTTACATGATATTACATTATACACATATTACATACACATCATTTGTTTTACACTATCAGCCAGTGAGACGAGATACACCATCTGTGTATAGTGAAACGTGCAGCCCTTCAGTTGTGTGTCAGGACAGATGGTAGGAAAGGCATTCTGGACGGTACTCTCAGACTCTCAGAAGATCCGACGTGGACTGGTTGATGGTTCTAGCTGCGGCTGCAGATTTCATCAGCCTTAAGAAACGATCATATGTTGCGTGCTTGTTATTTGGCAGAAGTCCACACACTAAGGGGCACCTAAGCTGCTGGGTTAACGAGAAGACCCTGTTCATGTTGACCACGAGTGACGACTAGAAACGATACAATCCTTCTCAGAATCACAAGACTTCATTAATTCATGCCTGATGGCCTAGCTCGTGTTTGGCATCGCAGAAACACTGCGCAGCGGAATATGTTGAACATGGGTCGCACGCTGCACCAGAGAGATCCCCTTGAACAACAAGAATGGAACGCAATACATCCACGTCTACAGTCCGTTTGAGTCAGAAACGGACCGATGAATTGCAAATTTGATCATTGTACAAAATTGCCACAGAAATATAAATAGTACACATGTTTATCATTTACTAATACCCAACGGCTTCCTTATATTTGAACATTTTCCGGACTCCACCAAAAAAGTTGTTGAAGAAACTATCATCACTGAAAACGCAAAAGTTGTTATCTGTCGCGGCGGGGTGAAACCGCAGAAACGGAACAGCCATTCATGGCGGGGGACATCTCAAAATCTATTCCGGGAGACCTGTCGGTTCCTCATCCGTCGTAGTGTCATAGTCACGACTTAAAGGGATGACAATTGGTGCCAAAGTTGCCTGTTGGAAGCCTTCCCGAGACCAGTAACCTTGTTCAATGACGTTAGCTACCTTGTTGACACAGTTTTGCCATGTTTCAGTCGTGATTTTGATAAGGGGTTCCTTAACCAAAACCTCTACGTCACGTAATCTAAAAGTTGTGTTTGATCTGGCAACATCTCCTTTGACAATACCCCATATCATTTCAATGGGGTTAAGGTCACAGTGTTAGGGTGGAAGTCGCAGAATATCGTGACCCTTACTTTTTATGTAACTGTCAACTTTGTAGAAAGGTTCACCTTTGAGGGTTTTTATGATCTCATATAGCTGAGGCTTCGTTTCCTTTGAAGGCCGTGTGATCTGACATTTGTCGAGCCATGATATCATATCACCTTTTCGACTGTTCGATGTCGGGGCTTTACTGTCGGGGTCCTGCACGCTGTGGTATGGGGCATTGTCCATTACGATAAAAGACTTCTCTGGTAGAGCTGGTACCAACTTGTTTTTAACCCAATCGAGGAAAACCGCACCATTCATCTCGGAAAGGTAGTCTCTATTATCTGTGGACTTTGCCCTGAATATCAAGTTTCAGCCTGGGAGAAAGCCTTTGCTGGAGCAACCAGCATGGGGAATGATTAGTCTCTCTCCTTTCCCTAGAGGCAGCTTTCTACGTGACCCCTTATCACCCCCATCGGGTACCCACTGACTGCTGGCAGTGTGCGAGGCATTGACCCAGGTCTCGTCCAAGTACACTGGCTCGAACCCTTCCTCTCGCTTCTTCTTTATAACCCTGAGAAAGTTATTTCTCAAGCGACCGATATCAGGGCGTTCAATGTACTGACCTATTCTCCCCCGAAATTTTCTCATAACGATACCCGAAAGAGTGTAAGAGTCGCCAGAGTGTGTACTTTGATACTCTGAGGTGTTCTTGCTTCAAATGCTTTTTAAAAAATTTCGGCGACATGTATTTGTTTTCAGAATAGAGCTTGTTGATAGACTGCCTTACAAGGTTCTTTTGAAAGTTGTCCAAATGAATGAATGAATGAATGAATGAATGAATGACGTCAGCATTCAACTTCATTTTTCATCAGGCATGTGCATCCCGTGCCCGACGAGATAGTGGCTGTTCCGTTTCTGCAGTTTCACCCCGCCGCGACAGATAACAACTTTTGCGTTTTCAATGATGATAGTTTCTTCAACAAATTTTTTGGTGGAGTCCGGAAAATGTTCAAATATAAGAAAGCTGTTGGGTATTAGTAAATGATAAACATGTGTACTATTTATATTTCTGTGGCAATTTTGTACAATGATCAAATTTGCAATTCATCGGTCCGTTTCTGACTCAAACGGACTGTAACTCAACGTCTAAGACCGTCAGTGAGGGGTAGTGTTGTGGACATGGTGGGACAATCGAACCAAGAATGTCATCCCAGTAACGCTGAGTAATCAACATATATGATAATGACCTATAACAATAACTATTTTTTTCGAGCCCACAAATTCCTAATGATGTAGTTTTAGCTTTGTGGTTTTACATTTTTGCAATTATGTTATTATTGAAATAGTAATGTTTCTCTTGGAGGTCAGTGTATTGCCAGCTCATGGGCAAGTTTAAGGTTGTGCACACTATGGATATACTAGTACATTGTAGATACAGGTTTTATATTACACATGTTAGTTTTCAGATGACAGGACTCCACAACGCATAGAAAGTCATATCACACATGTGGATACATTGGTGTTCCTCTGCGTAGCTCACTGTGCACAAACCAGTACCAGCTGGAGTTCCACAACACAACTACTTCTGTAGGCAAAATGGAAACAAATAGTGTAAATTCAATATTTATATACCATCTCGCTAGTCCACAACTGCTCTCTCAATCATAAACAACGCTTGGATAGCAGAAGGTTGTAAGGTTGAATCAAATTAAACACGAAGTAGTAACTTAAATCGCATATAGCACTAAACCCTGAATGAATTGGATATGCAAGTATGACATTTCTCATGTCGTCTTGCAGTGTATGACCTGAGACTGTCATGGGTTGTCATTCTGTACAGATCTGCGTCATCGGATGCATCCCAACACAGTCTGCTACATCCCTGGTTCTACTCCATGTACGTCCCTGCAACACCTACAACGTGATACACGGTCGCCTGGCTGGGTACAGCCTCCACGATCCGGGAGGTCACTGCCTCAATATAAGGACGCCCACTCTACCAACACACGTTAAAAGAGGGAACTTGTTGTTGCCCAATCTGGTGTTTGGCACTAAAAGACTAAACGGGTTCTGGTTGGCTCGGAGTCAGTACACTGTGTGTGAGTGAGGTATCACTGTTGTACACAATAAAGTGGCATTATTCTGCACTAGTACATGAAGCCACACTCACATGCGTGCACGTCGCTTTATTCGTTCAATAATCTTCGACATTTTCAATATTTCATGTTCTGTTCTCCCACCAACAAGGTGAAACAGACACAGCCAGCTATTATTGACAGTATATAAATGTTTCTATTACAGAATGTTCCAGCAATCTATATACAATGAAACCTATCCATATATCTGAATGTAAGGAAATATCGAATCACGCTTACAAAATTTCGTTGCTCCTTCCATGATTTGTTAATAGAAACAGGTAGATATATTGGAATAAATAAGACGATAGAATATGTAAAATGAGTGACTTGAATCTAATTGAAGATGAATATCATTTTTTTGTGTTTGTCCAGCCTACCACAATTTAAGAAATAAGTATATTAAGAAATATTACTTTGAACATCACAAGATTTATAAATTTATATCTCTGTTAACCTACTCTAGCAAGGAACACCTGGAACAGTTGTCAATGTTCCTATACAATGCTTTTATACACAGGAGAAATGTACTCTCTACTGCCTAATAACAATATAGTCAGTATACATGTACTGTAGGCCTATAAAGACTATGACAGCGATAGTTATGATGATACTACTTCCAAGAATAGCGTCAGTTGAAAGAAGGTACACTGCCCTAGTGGAGCTACACGCATGCGCTGTCGTGTGATGATGTGAAATGATGAGGCTATTAATGTATGTTTTTGTGCTCCAGTAAAGTGATCTTCGAAATACATGTGAATGAAATTACATGACGAATGTTCATGCATTAGCTTGTGTAAAAGATACAGCCAGATATGGCTGACATGCACTGCAGAAGCTGTTACGATTCGTCTTCATTATTATATTAGATTGATGAGTAATTCAACGAAACCCCTTCCTTATTATATCAAATATGTGAGTCAATAACTTGTTTCCAACTCTGTGTTCTTTCCTGCATGACCCTTGTGGAATCTTCTGTACTGTTATTCAACAGCTTCCATGTCAGTCGGACAGCCACTGAACGAGACAAGGAATCTACAAGGTGAAATACCGGGGATGAACTGATACTGCATATTGGAGGAAATCACATTCTTAATCACTTGACGAACATGATGTATAGTTTCACTGATAGGCACACTTTCGCATGTTAAAAATATTCTTGATAAACTTTGATGAAATAAAGCATGATTCACAAACCAAATGATGTTTTCATATTAAATACGTGAACTGTCATACGATCCAAATCCGTATGTGAAAGTTACAATACTATTCTGATGGCATTAACGTGGATCATACCTTTGATGATATGTGACAGGTTCCCTTGCAGTAGATGACCCCACACTATGTAGTGTGATGAATATTCCGCAAAGATTCCAATACAGATCATTTGTTTCCAGTATTTCAGTTTAAGAGTCGTATATCCAAGTGTAACACATATTCGTCTTACAATCTTATATACCTTTAATGATTTATCACTACGTTATTTCCACTAATGACACTTGCAGGTGTTGCTTTCATCACTATACATATCACACATAGAAATACAAATATATTTTCCAAAGTTCTGCCAATATTGAAATAATTACAATGAAAAGTAATGTAAAAATTAATGTGTAGGCCTATGCCAGAGTATAATATATCGCGATTATCCTCGGAAACTGATGCCACTTTGTTGAAATACGAATTAGTGGTGAATTTCATATGGATTATTGTAGATCCTTGTTGCCACCGGGTAGTGTTCGTGAAAACCATGGACATACCCTGTCCTTCCTGTAACACCAGACACGTGTTTCTGTACGTTGCCCATTACTGACTTCTTGCCATGATTACTTTTGATTACTTTCTACTGTAATGAGTTAAACGGTAAGGATATCGAAGAAGACGAAATATCATGATCACGAACAGACTCTTCCCAAAAACAATCACAAGCTAGGTCTCCCCCATGAACTTCAAGAAAGTGTACGTGTCTGAAAGTCACATCAGACAGCCAGTATGATCAGCCGGAAGTATGCAGACGCTGGGGATCTTCTGTTTCGCAGTTCCAGATCGGTAGATAAAACATTTCCGATTTACATAATCCAAAATACTGTCCTCGTTATTTTGCAAGGTAAGACTAGCATGATTACAATAGGGCCATCAACTGTGTTACATTGTAGATGTAAAACATGCCACTCATGATTGGGTTATGTTTGTTTCAGCGCGTATGGGGATCTTCAATGTATGGGTGAGAGTAGGGGAAACGTATTAATATGGGTAATAATATTAAGTCAATTGCAACTATCCCGCTTTCAAACGATGCAGATTCTTATCGTGGCATTTGCTGTTAAATATGGCACATCTTATGAGTGATTGCATGATCAATTATTTCATCTGGCTTAACCGACTCCGGGACAGAACATTAGGCCAATGATGACGTATGTTGCCTTCTAAAGTACAAATCAGAGTCTATGACATGTAACGCCAGCGTGTATGAAACACAGTGAAGTCGGAGTGAATGTATTAGACCAATATGGACTAACGCTTAGTCTCTGAATAAATGTATATATAATTGATAGTAACAAATACTCCCATTTAAAATAAAAAGGAGGCCTCGTGGGATGAGTATTCTGAGGAAACTAGACTCACTTAGGGCTTTTCATTGTAGAAAGGGCTAGGCAGTAGGGAGAATAATGCGATTCAGGGGCTGTGAGACAGACTGACTGTTCATCCAAATGTCTACACGTATGCTGCATGGGTGGAGAGTGACCTGTGTCAGTTCCATGATGCCAGAACGTGGTTCGGATTGTGTGTAGGTGTGAATACCCGTATGTTAACGGAATCCCGGTTGTCTACCAGATGTCTGCGTGTGGGCATGGACCTACATTTGGTGTTTGTGGAGTAACATGTCCGTAATGATCGCTGATCAAACGAAAAAGTGCCAGTGTTTTATACACATCACACTCGGTACACATCACTTGATGGACCATGTGTAGGTCAGTGTCAGCAATTAGCAGCAGCCTCAAGATGTAAGGACAACACTTCCTGAGGCGTGTTCCTACAGCCCAGCTTCACACATCGCTGATGAAGTAGCTGAGTTTTATGCATCAGCAAAACCCGCGCTCAGGGCTTGGCGAGCACGTCCGTTGTAGAATACACCAATCTTCCCACTTTGAGGCTGTCGCCCGTACAAAAGGGAGAATAGTGCACAATCATCTGACAATCAAAGCATCTTATTGATAACAAAGATCGGGGGTTCTACTGGCTCCTTATTCCATTGGGTCAAAGTGTCTGTGTGTGCCCCACACTGTGGGTGGTAAATGTAGTTAGTCTGTAACGTTGTTCTTATGTTCTGCTGAGTCATCAAATAGGACGTAATCACAAACATTGTATGAATTTCCCTACCTGCTGTTTGATCTTATGTTCTGCTGATTCATCAAATAGGACGTAATCACAAACATTGTATGAATTCCCCTACCTGCTGTTTGATCTTATGTTCTGCTGAGTCATCAAATAGGACGTAATCACAAACATTGTATGAATTTCCCTACCTGCTGTTTGATCTTATGTTCTGCTGATTCATCAAATAGGACGTAATCACAAACATTGTATGAATTCCCCTACCTGCTGTTTGATCTTATGTTCTGCTGAGTCATCAAATAGGACGTAATCACAAATATTGTATGAATTCCCCTACCTGCTGTTTGATCGTAATTATGTTCTGCTGAGTCATCAAATAGGTCGTAATCACAAATATTGTATGAATTCCCCCACCTGCTGTTTGATCTTATGTTCTGCTGAGGTCATCAAATAGGACGTAATCACAAATCACAAATATTGTATGAATTGTATTGAATTCTGCTGATTCATCAAATAGGACCTACCTGAATTGTTTGATCTTATGTTCTGCTGAGTCATCAAATAGGACGTAATCACAAATATTGTATGAATTGAATTCCCTACCTGCTGTTTGATCTTATGTTCTGCTGAGTCATCAAATAGGACGTAATCACAAATATTGTATGAATTCCCCTACCTGCTGTTTGATCTTATGTTCTGCTGAGTCATCAAATAGGACGTAATCACAAATATTGTATGAATTCCCCTACCTGCTGTTTGATCTTATGTTCTGCTGAGTCATCAAATAGGACGTAATCACAAATATTGTATGAATTCCCCTACCTGCTGTTTGATCTTATGTTCTGCTGAGTCATCAAATAGGACGTAATCACAAATATTGTATGAATTCCCCTACCTGCTGTTTGATCTTATGTTCTGCTGAGTCATCAAATGGGACGTAATCACAAACATTGTATGAATTCCCCTAAATTTCCCTACCTGCTGTTTGATCTTATGTTCTGCTGAGTCATCAAATAGGACGTAATCACAAACATTGTATGAATTCCCTACCTGCTGTTTGATCTTATGTTCTGCTGAGTCATCAAATAGGACGTAATCACAAACATTGTATGAATTCCCCTACCTGCTGTTTGATCTTATGTTCTGCTGAGTCATCAAAAACGTAATTGTATTGTATGAATTCCCCTACCTGCTGTTTGATCTTATGTTCTGCTGAGTCATCAAATAGGACGTAATCACAAATATTGTATGAATTCCCCTACCTGCTGTTTGATCTTATGTTCTGCTGATTCATCAAATAGGACGTAATCACAAACATTGTATGAATTCCCCTACCTGCTGTTTGATCTTATGTTCTGCTGAGTCATCAAATAGGACGTAATCACAAACATTGTATGAATTCCCCTACCTGCTGTTTGATCTTATGTTCTGCTGATTCATCAAATAGGACGTAATCACAAACATTGTATGAATTCCCCTACCTGCTGTTTGATCATATGTTCTGCTGAGCCATCAAATAGGACGTAATCACAAACATTGTATGAATTCCCCTACCTGCTGTTTGATCTTATGTTCTGCTGATTCATCAAATAGGACGTAATCACAAACATTGTATGAATTCCCTACCTGCTGTTTGATCTCCTGTATGTTTCTATGTAGCATGTGACAAACGCCATTGTTTGACATGTATACAGGTAAGTATGTGGTGTGATGAGATGGACAGTCCTGTCAAATATCAACCAGTCGACGTCCTCTCGAGTCCAACTACAGCCTCGGTCATTGTGTTTTAAGTGAATTCCTTGGAATGATTATTTCAGTGTGTATGGGCATGCGTTAACCAATTCCACTCACTTTGCCTTGCGCGTTTACCAGGAAACCAGTTTTGTCCTGATGTACACAAACAATACCAACATACACGACCTATAGTACATAGAGTGAGTGAATGAGTAAGTGAGTGAGTGAGTTAAGAATTACAGTTACATCGGCGATAGTTCAGTTATACCGTGACTTGGTACATAGAGAATCTGTCCCAAGTGTCTGCTGATATCAGTTAGATCAACACGAGTGGTACGCGGCTATATCCCAAGCTGTCTCTTGGCTTGGCAATACACAGAGTGTGTTTTTTCCACTACTGGACACGTAACGTGTGGTTGCACTGTGATTATTGCGACACTAACACAGGTTTGCCCAATTACATGAATTGTTCTACCACACTGATCCCGTTAGGTAAACACTAAACTCGTTTCCACCTGCTCAGTTTATATTATTTTCAAATGATGAAGGTTCCAGGCCATCGTCCCAAACATGCGGCCATGTTGGTTGTTCTCGAAAGATTGACCGCAACTGTTGTTTTAACGTCATATTGTCCTCAACAAATGAACCAGGAAGACAGAAGCCAAGTATGTTGATAGAAGGCAATGTTCTAATTCGAAACTGACCTTGTACACGATTATTGTGTCAAACACCTGTCAACTCACCTGGTGACGGTATGTTGATTCTTCCTCAACAATTGGACCAGGAAGACAGAAGCCAAGTATGTTGATAGAGGGCAATGTTCTAATTCGAAACTGACCTTGTACACGATTATTGTGTCAAACACCTGTCAACTCACCTGGTGACGGTATGTTGATTCTTCCTCAACAATTGAACCAGGAAGACAGAAGCCAAGTATGTTGATAGAAGGCAATGTTCTAATTCGAAACTGACCTTGTACACGATTATTGTGCCAAACACCTGTCAACTCACCTGGTGACGGTATGTTGATTCTTCCTCAACAATTGGACCAGGAAGACAGAAGCCAAGTATGTTGATAGAGGGCAATGTTCTAATTCGAAACTGACCTTGTACACGATTATTGTGTCAAACACCTGTCAACTCACCTGGTGACGGTATGTTGATTCTTCCTCAACAATTGAACCAGGAAGACATAAGGCAAGTTTGTTGATAGAGGGCAATGTTCTAATTCGAAACTGACCTTGTACACGATTATTGTGCCAAACACCTGTCAACTCACCTGTTGACGGTATATTGTCCTCAACAATTGAACCAGGAAGACAGAAGCCAAGTATGTTGATAGAAGGCAATGTTCTAATTCGAAACTGACCTTGTACACGATTATTGTGTCAAACACCTGTCAACTCACCTGGTGACGGTATGTTGATTCTTCCCTCAACAATTGAACCAGGAAGACAAGAAGGCAAGTTTGTTGATAGAGGGCAATGTTCTAATTCGAAACTGACCTTGTACATGATTATTGTGCCAAACACCTGTCAACTCACCTGGTGACGGTATGTTGATTCTTCCTCAACAATTGAACCAGGAAGACAGAAGCCAAGTATGTTGATAGAGGGCAATGTTCTAATTCGAAACTGACCTTGTACACGATTATTGTGTCAAACACCTGTCAACTCACCTGGTGACGGTATGTTGATTCTTCCTCAACAATTGAACCAGGAAGACAGAAGCCAAGTATGTTGATAGAGGGCAATGTTCTAATTCGAAACTGACCTTGTACACGATTATTGTGTCAAACACCTGTCAACTCACCTGGTGACGGTATGTTGATTCTTCCTCAACAATTGAACCAGGAAGACAGAAGCCAAGTATGTTGATAGAAGGCAATGTTCTAATTCGAAACTGACCTTGTACATGATTATTGTGTCAAACACCTGTCAACTCACCTGGTGACGGTATGTTGATTCTTCCTCAACAATTGAACCAGGAAGACAGAAGCCAAGTATGTTGATAGAAGGCAATGTTCTAATTCGAAACCGACCTTGTACATGATTATTGTGTCAAACACCTGTCAACTCACCTGCTGATGGTATGTTAATTCTTCTTAAACAATTAAACCAAGAAGACCGAAAGCAAACAACAGAAATATTCGTACATGGAACTCGTTAAGTTGATTCACTATGTTAAAGGTTGTTGAGACAAGGCTGACACAGTGTGGACTCTGTGGAGTTGGAGACGCTTTAAACAATACATAGCGGACTTCATATGTTCGTTTACTTTGACAAAGAGTTGAATAAATTATCTTAAAGCAGCAAATGTTGTTATAAGACACATCGATTACGTCACCCAGCTGTTTGACGTGAACTATTTCTGGTCGTAATGTGGAAATTCACTTGACCAATCTCATGCATATTGCATTTCTCCCTAGCCATGAAAAATACACCTTGGCGTTACCCGCCACTGCATCTGTACCTCACGTTACCATGGGACCAGAGATAAGTGCCCCTTGAGTCCGACAAAGTCCTATGAATGAAGAGTTGATAGATTGGTTTCCTGCTTGTTACCGTATGTTGGTCCCTGATGGACGATGCAGACACTGGGCACGACGTTAACCAAGGACCCTTGTGTGGGAGAAGTGAGTCTATACAGATGGAACCTGCACAGAAGGATTACGCACCACAAGTAATTTATCACACACGCTCTTTGTTAGAGTTCTGGTTAGTGTGTCCAGTCTGGTCAGTTTCTACAACAATTAAATCATTTCACACATTATTTACGACAACAGTGATTTTGCAGATCAGATATCACAACTGTATTCTTGCATGATAGCAACAACAAAAGTACAATTACATATAAGTTACAACAATACACTTACATATTAATCATTACAAGACACTTAACGATTAGTTATTGCAAGTGTACTCGAGTAGATTAGAGCATAGTGCACGTGCAGAGAACCCTTGCCAGACAACTTCCCTTCCAGCAAGGCTTCACATCTGATAGATAGAGCTGCGGATTGAATGGGAATTTTCAAAAACCTGTAGTTCGTCGTAACGATGTAGATACACCCCGTCAGTGGTCCAATTAGCTCAGAAAATAACATACAAATACTTCAGTTTCTTAAGTGTGTGTATCGTTTGGAACCTAGAAAAGCATTAAACCGGTAATCACCAGCAGATAAGTTGGAGGAATCTCATCCATCAAAATTATTCAATTTCTCAGTCGGACAGACACGGTCGTCGTGGAGTAGGTCATTTATCTATTGTCTGAGGCTGATGTTTGTAACGACGGAGGAGTGTGGGCTACAACGTCAGCTCTGATTGGCGTGGATGCCAGCTCATTATTCCAGCGGGCCGGAGTCATGTCGGTGTCCGATACCCCCAACACGTGTCCCCTGGGAGAATGGAGCAATCTGGAAATGATTCCAATGTAGGTCTTTGACTACACCCAGGTGTTCACTGATGGCTGCTGTAGGACTCCTGTCTGCCTTCAGAGTTATTTTCTGTGAATGTTGCTAACAAACAAGTTACCAATGCTGTTCCAAGTGCTATCAACTTGATTGGACTGTTTTGATAGTTGTTATACAGCATGGAGCAAAAATGTGTTACTTTTTGTATAATCCCAAATGTTAGTACTGACACACATCTATTCCAATTGAATACTGATCGTGAAGTATGCCCTGCACATTTAACTCTTCTTGATTCTCTACGTCACATGTCTTCTTGAACACCGTCCGTTGAGTGCAGAAATATTACTCCAGGGCCTGATAACACCCGATAATTACTCCAGGACCTGATAACACCCGATAATTGTCTTTTAAAAGACGTCTACAGGACCGTGATACGTTCGAATGTGACCTAAGAGACAATCGTCAATCCATCATTCACACATTGCTTTTAATCTCACGAAACATCTTAAAAACCAATTTGCGGATGCATTTGGAATTAAGGAAATATTCATGCACCGCAACATGAAACTGAATTAAATGTCAGAGTTACTGTCGCTACTCGGAAGGTTCAGTCTCCAGTGAGTCATCAGGTTTATCTGTCGCAAGGATACACGCATGGTCTGTACCTCATGTGCGGTTAAACATTCAATATCGGAGACATTGGAAGCAATAAAAGTCAGGAGCAGAATGTTCGCCCACATGCTGTCTGATTGGCATATCAATTGAATCATTCACCTTCTATAGTAATGATTGATACCGCAGCTTTCAACTAATGTGTTGTCATTTGTATTTTAAAACCTGTCTGTATTGACTGACAACAACGGCGGTGTCATACAAATCGGAATTGTTTGCGTTCAGCGATGTCATACTGCTCATTGTTGTCGACAATGGGGGATGAAACATTACGACAAGAAGTAGTCATCCCTGTGGTCACCAATTGTTCTCCCCACCCTGTAACTGTGTTTCTTTATGCATATTAATCACACGTTTTGCTCGGGCTGGCCACAATTGGAGTTTTGATTAGTTTCAGGTATTTCGATGATCTAATATCGTTCAATAAACATCAAATAGTCAATTCTCTTCCACTGATTTACCCACCTGAACTTGGAATATACTAGACAAGCGAGACCGCCTCATCTGTTTCATATTTTAATAACTGAGTTTCAGTGTGACAAAAAATAAACAACTCCCCGCAAGTTGTATGGCAAACAAGGTGATTTCGACTTTCCAATCAACTCTTGATCAGGGGCCTATAGTTTAAAGACTCAGTAAAGCTCTCTAAACCTTTCATGGTAGGCATCGGGAGCAAATTTCAATATCTTACTCATCAGTGTCAAATATGATGTCCGAACAGTTGACTAGCCTTTGCATGTGTGTGTGACGGTGGCCAGGATACGCTCACCTCTTCGAGAACACCTGGTGTCATTGCCATTTCATAGTGATTCATAAACACATGTTCACGACATGAGTGTAATTGTTCCATCGACTGCTTTTAGCAGAGATTTATGGATGCGGAAAACGTTTCTGTTAGCATGTATTTTTTACAAATCATATCATCTGTGAGTTTAATAGAATCATACACCAAAGTCATCGCCACGAACTTTTAATGTTTTTGTTGTAACAAATTAAATGTACTTATTGAAAAGCGAATTGATATGTTGGTTTAAGAGTCTATGGGGCAGGAAGGCACCGTAGCACCAACTTCTGTTTGCTTTGTGGCCTTAAGGGAATATAAGTCCACACCTTTAAAGCTTTGCGACACTGTTAATATAATTCATGGTATCATTATAGCTATCTGTGGTTAATATTCATGTGAAAAGTCAGGTTCAGCTTAAAAAAATACTCGGTACTATTTGCGTACAGATCTACCGTTGCTGGTAGTGTAAATCAAGATACTTATAAGAACACTGCCAGTTCTTCACTGACTAAAAGCTGACACATAGATTGTTCCCTTGTGGCGTCAGCCTGACAGGTGAAAGAGGAGGAGATCACACTGGGTGATAATGCTGATGTTTTCCATGAGACTGAGCACGTTTGATGATTATGGCCGGTGTTAAAGGTTTCACCAACCACTGATCCTGCAGGTACGTCACTGGGGTGCAGAGCGTCGTGTACTGGGGCATGACACACACGGGAACTGGAGGGTCCACTCTATGCCTCAGGGTAGCTTGGAAACATTTGATGGTGGCCATGTGGGGGGCATCACCAGAAGCCTCAGTGATGTAGTGATGACTTCCCATTTAACCCTGTGCCTCTGACGGGTGCCCCTGTAGGGCCAAGCTAGGCTCACCCTTTCACGAACAC
This sequence comes from Haliotis rubra, assembly GCF_003918875.1. Classification (NCBI taxonomy): domain Eukaryota; kingdom Metazoa; phylum Mollusca; class Gastropoda; order Lepetellida; family Haliotidae; genus Haliotis; species Haliotis rubra. The sequence goes on from NW_025767004.1 coordinate 1,049,642, forward strand.
ATAGTATCACTACTATATTCATATCGATACAATCACAAAATCCATATGTTGTATTTCGGAACCGAACACTGATCCCTGTTTTTGATATTTTCCGCGCAGTACAGAAAATCGAAACTGTAAATTCTGTGACGTTAGTGTTTCAGAATGAAACAACTTTGTCGCCTCTGTTCATCAGGTATAGTGTTGATAACACACTCAATACTGTGCTTGAAGTGCCTGTGTTCGCTTGTTTGAGGGGCTATGGCATATCCTACCGGTTACAGCTTCACCCTAACCGACACCATCGTCTCGGCGTCATCCTGACCGACACCATCGACTCGGCTTCATCCTGACCGACACCATCGACACAACCAGTGTGAGGGAGATGAAGGTGATTGTTCTGCTCAATCACGTTGACTACACAAACACTTCGCAGCACATTCCACAGCCTTCCAATAAAGTATTTCGACATTTCAAAATAAATCTGGCAGGACATCAGAACGAGACAAAACAGGGTCATATACAATCCAAATGCGTATAAAAAGCTCGCAAAACCGTTCCAGAATCATTGATATCTGTACCGCTGGAAGAAGCACAAAACGAAAGTCACATTATAACTCCGATTAAGGAACACAATGTCACTTTCAGCAAAAAATAAAGAACTTGGTTGCATGGAAATGGAGGCAATTAACCTCCAAGAACAAATATTTTTCAAACGTTGTTTGAAGTCTCTCTTAGATCTCTCTTATGGAGTAGGTCGTTAGTCGGAGTAGCGACTAATAATTTGAGGAGACGGTGCGGAGGGTTGCCGGGATAGCACCTGCGTTTTATGTAGAAAAAATCAAGATCTCACTCTGACATTGTTGGCGTCGATTTCCCTTTGTAGCCCTAGCAGATGCCAGTGAGATACACACTACGTCATTCATTGGATATTAAAGAAAATACGTAAAGTCAAAACCCAAATACAACTGCCTGAGGTTATACAAAAATTGTATTAAGTGAATTTGAGAAGGGGTATGTAATAACAATGTACGCAACAAAGATGTATGGATCAAATGTTGAAATGAAAGGGTGAACACGGTTTTTACATTACAGTTATGTGTACTGCGTTAACACACATAAACATCATTGAGTTGATCATGAGCGGGGCATCGTTCCTGGAGTAATAACTTCTCTATAATGACTGCTGTGATTAATGATTTTTACTAGACTTCAGGAAGGAACATGCTTCAGAGGAATTTTCTGCAACAGCCGAATTGATCCAAGGATGCTATGATATTGGACACCTGTACACGTAGATTGCAGTTGTTGTTGTTTGGTAGCCTGTCGTATTTACCTACCAGATGACTTAGAAATCCAATCCGTTTAGGGTCAGTTGACTCGTATTATCTTGAAATATGCTTCCATATCTAACACATGGTAGATCCTAAAACTGCACGGTTTAGCGTAAACGTCTTCATCTCCTCTTCATCCCATCGCACGGTTCGCGTCTGGTTTAAGATTTACTCCCCATATTGCTGCACCATGGTTGACAGCCTTGAGAAGAATTTTTACTTTTAGATGTAAGTCCGAAAGCTCTTGCTACAGCCCAATCTGCCCATCCGATTGTACTCCAGATGTTCAGTCAGCAGAGGTCTTACCCAAGTGATTGCAGTCCAGATGTTCCGCTAACAGAAGTCTTACCCAACTGATTGCAGTCCAGATGTTCCGCTAACAGAAGTCTTACCTAACTGATTGCAGTCCAGATGTTCCGCTAACAGAAGTTTTACCTAACTGATTGTAGTCCAGATGTTCCGTAGTCCACTGATTGTAGTCCAGATGTTCCGCTAACAGAAGCCTTTCCCATGTCATTATACTATTAGTCTAAATGTCCGCTAACAGAAGCATTTCCGATATCATTATAGACTAAACGTTCCGTTAACAGAAGCTTTACCAAACTGACTGTAATCCAGATGTTCCGTTAACAGAAGTCTTACCTAACTGATTGTAATGCAGATGTTCCGCTAACAGAAGTTTTATCTGATTGTAACTAACAGAAGATAACTGATTAATGCAGATGTTCCGTTAACAGCAGTTTTACCTAACTGATTGTAGTCTAGATGTTCCGCTAACAGAAGTTTTACCTAACTGATTGTAGTCCAGATGTTCCGCTAACAGATGTCTCACCCAACTGATTGTAGTCCAGATGTTCCGTTAACAGAAGCCTTTCCCATGTCATTATACTATTAGTCTAAATGTCCGCTAACAGAAGCATTTCCGATATCATTATAGACTAAACGTTCCGTAAAGAGAAGCTTTACCCAACTGATTGTAATCCAGATGTTCCGTTAACAGAAGTCTTACCCAACTGATTGTAATGCAGATGTTCCGCTAACAGAAGTTTTATCTAACTGATTGTAATGCAGATGTTTCGCTAACAGAAGTTTTATCTAACTGATTGCTGTCCAGATGTTCCGTTAACAGAAGTCTTACCCAACTGATTGTAGTCCAGATGTTCCGTTAACAGAAGTCTTACCCAACTGATTGTAGTCCAGATGTTCCGTTAACAGAAGTCTTACCGAACTGATTGTAGTCCAGATGTTCCGTTAACAGAAGTCTTATCAAACTGATTGCAGTCCAGATGTTCCGTTAACAGAAGTCTTACCCATCCGATTGTACTCCAAATGTTCAGTCAGCAGAGGTCTTAACCAACTGATTGCAGTCCAGATGTTCCGCTAACAGAAGTCTTACCTAAATGATTGAAGTCCAGATGTTCCGCTAAAAGAAGTCTTACCTAACTGATTGTAGTCCAGATGTTCCACTAACAGATGTCTCACCCAACTGATTGTAATCCAGATGTTCCGTTAACAGAAGCCTTTCCCATGTCATTATACTATTAGTCTAAATGTCCGCTAACAGAAGCATTTCCGATATCATTATAGACTAAACGTTCCGTAAAGAGAAGCTTTACCCAACTGACTGTAATCCAGATGTTCCGTTAACAGAAGTCTTACCTAACTGATTGTTATGCAGATGTTTCGCTAACAGGAGTTTTATCTAACTGATTGCAGTCCAGATGTTCCGTTAACAGAAGTCTTACCCAACTGATTGTAGTCCAGATGTTCCGTTAACAGAAGTCTTACCCAACTGATTGCAGTCCAGATGTTCCGTTAACAGAAGTCTTACCCAACTGATTGCTGTCCAGATGTTCCGTTAACAGAAGTCTTACCCAACTGATTGTAGGCCAGATGTTCCGTTGACAGAAGTCTTACCCAACTGATTGTAGGCCAGATGTTCCGTTAACAGAAGTCTTACCCAACTGATTGTAGGACAGATGTTCCATTGACAGAAGTCTTACCTAACTGATTGAAGACCAGATGTTCCGTTGACAGAAGTCTTACCCAACTGATTGTAATCCAGATGTTCCGTTGACAGAAGTCTTACCCAACTGATTGTAGGCCAGATGTTCCGTTGACAGAAGTCTTACCCAACTGATTGCAGTCCAGATGTTCCGTTAACTGAAGTCTTACCCAACTGATTGCAGTCCAGATGTTCCGTTAACAGAAGTCTTACCCATCCGATTGTACTCCAGATGTTCCGTTAACAGAAGTCTTATCCAACTGATTGCAGTCCAGATGTTCCGTTAACAGAAGTCTTACCCAACTGATTGCTGTCCAGATGTTCCGTTAACAGAAGTCTTACCCAACTGATTGTAGGCCAGATGTTCCGTTGACAGAAGTCTTACCCAACTGATTGCAGTCCAGATGTTCCGTTAACAGACGTTTAACCTAATTGATTGTAATCCAGATGTTCCGTTAAAAGTAACCCAGATTACTTTAGTTCTCGGCCAATTCAAGGTTCGAACAGGAGGGGCGAAAGTAAACACCCCTGCCGAAATCCATTCTCTACGTTGAACCAAGGCGTGCAGAACCAATTAATCCGGACTCACGGCACTACACATCTATATGGATGAAATAGTATAAACATATTTCTTTCAATGACAATATCGTACAACTTACAACATAAATAACCTCGGTTTATACACAGATAGGCTTAAACTCAACAAAAGCAACTAAGGCCCGTTCGTTCTCTGTATCACTGACGTCACATATGATCTGATGGTCGATCTCCCTTTCAAACAATCGTTCTGCACGTCACACAAAATCTCATAACTTTCAGGTATCCTGTTTAAAATGAAGTTGATAAAAAGACTTGCGGGACGTTATACCGCCATCGGAGTATTGGACTAATAATTGCACTTGCCCTCTTGATGGTTCATTTCAAATAGAGACGACAAAACCCTTTCTACTTTTGCAAGAAATCTCGGCTGAAAGCTCATTGTACAATTGTGACTATACCATGAGTTTGTTTGACGCCGCATTCAGCAGTGTTGCAGCTGTAAGACGGAGTCTGCCAACAATAGAGTTTGGATCAGACAATCCAGTGACTGGCACTATTAGATATGATGAATGAGGATGTGCTTCACTATACACCCGTGATACCTGGAGTCCTGTCTGGACCAGACAATCCAGTGACTGGCACTATGAGATGTGATGACTGAACACCCGTGATACCTGGAGTCCCGTCTGGTTGCCTGGGATACTGTAATGGAGCGTGGAATCAGTGCTTATATCGCTGGATAGTGGTCCATCTTCCATTACTCAGTAGGTATTTGGTTCTGTTGCATCATTCTCTACACACACATTACTAATTAATCCTTTTTCAAAGGTTCACTACTTCCAGATTGACAGAAACCACATAAAGTCGTGAATTGTCTTTCTTCTGTGTCATCTTTTACCTGCCTTACAGCCTCGTCAGAAACTAAATCGTATGAACGTCCGTCGCCTTCAGGTCCCCTCGTATGCGACCACGACTCCAGCTACACAGAGCTCTACGTTCCGCCTTGCACATTGTACCCACAGACCCGTGAGAGCTTCAGACCACCATGTCTTCCTAGTTATAACGCTGTACTTTTGTTGACCATCAGAAGCCTATGATGCCATTCATTAGACGAAGTTTCACTGCCATCTTTAGGACATCTACAGTAGAATACATTGATAACCAGCACGCTTAGAACGAACAGACGGATGTAACGAACTGTGTCTTGGGCCTGGGCACGTTCAGTTCGTTCTAACCGGAGTTCACTACCCCTGTGTTCCTGTCTCTCGCCGCGTGGTGACGTCGTTGAGACTGTTTCGATTCTCCCCTGAGGCGTGAATATAGGTATTTACTGAATTCGTGCACAGAGGTGATCTGATACCGATGCTAATAGAGGGATGCAGCTACATATCACGAAGGCATACTTCCCTTCCACCTGAAGCCATATTTGTATGTAAGGGGACAGGTTATTGATTTAGAAAAGGCCCCCGGCAATCAAAACACACACTTCCAAGAAACTGAAATAGTTGGTTCCTAGCCACGTCCATGTGTTAAGCGTTCACCATTGATAAGATTGTATAACACTGTACCGGCTTTCCATTGGTCGACGTTTTTGACCTGATCTTTAATAGTAATTGATGTACTGTACACGTTAGGGCGGACACATTATTGTATCCCATAAACACATAGCGAGTGTTTTCAGTGTTTAAAATTGAGGAGATGCACGTCAACATCAGATTGTTCCATAGAGAGAAGATATACGTTTATATCAGAGTTTTATGAGGGGATACACATCAACATCACATTGTTGTATAATGAGGAGATACTCGAAAACATAAGATCATTCTATAAAGAGGAGATATACGTTTATAATATCTTTTTTTTTTATAATGAGGGGATACACATCAACATCAGATTGTTGTATAATGAGGAGATACTCGCCACATTGTTCTATATAGTGAGAAGATACACGTCAACATCACATTGTTGTATAATGAGGAGATACACGGCAACATTAAAGAGTTTTAAAGTGCAGCGTCCAACAACTGACAGTCCACAGGCGCTATTTACCTTCAACCCTGACAGCTCAAAGCATGCTATTAGAGACAACATCACTGGTTTTCAGACTGCTGTTATATCGAATAAAAGTAAATGGAACTCTTTTCCAATTATTGGTTATTTTTACAACGAAAAAGTATTTTCGAAGAATTAATTAAAAGACGGGTTTTATTGTTTCCCACTTAAGAACTAAAGTTTATCGACTCTCGAAATTTCTGCCAGTAAATCGAACACAAACCAATCAATGAAATTTACAGTCATTCAGATTCAATGCAAATTTTACGCCTGGGACTTGATATCTAGAATCGTTTTTGTTTCAAATAGGTTCAGGACGGTGCACTGAGATTTCATTAAGCAGACTATGTTTCATTGGCAGCGAATGCCCAATCCTAGAGTTCCTTCTATGGCTTCCCTGGCGGTGTAACTACAGCACTGTTGAAAGTAAGGCTTAGCATTTCACGATCAATCGGCAAATGATCTTTGTTGGCGGAAACTGTTCCTTTCCCTGGCTTAGGGGCATCTTTCCACTTTATGTGTACATGTTTTTCCTTAATCGTCAACGAAACGGAATTATTGTTGGGACATATGGTTTGTTTTTCTAATTGTTTAAAGCTATTCGCTGACAGGAAAAACAAGTCATGAAGCACGAGGAACAAAGGATTGTTTTTCTCAGGTCGCCGGTGACAAAACTAAATTGTTCAGCACTTGATTTTTTTTATAGAAATAGAGAACGATCAATTACTTTTTCCCGAAAGAACGATATATTGACAAAACACATGGCTGTAAAGCTTTTTAGGTCGTGACGAATGCTAGAGCAGAGGCTGAAAACACCAACGACCAAGCATTACATATCAATCTTGACGGTGAGATGTCAGTTTTGTCATGTATTACAGCCCCTGCTGTGTAAAGGACAAACCTGAGTCTCCAGCACACATCTATAACGTACTTTCTTTGTTAATAATAGTTTCATGTGGTGAATAACATGTGGTGATTATACAATAACTTAATCTCTGCGGAGGTGGTGACAAGATGCCATGCTTCTCCAACTGTAACAGCAGGTGATTAGGGAACACAATGAGTAGTATACACAATGGGGCTACGGGACCAGGTACCCCTCAAGGGCTCAATTTAAAAATTTAGCCTTTGGGAAGTCCTTAATCCCGATGCCCCATTGGGTATACTACTATTGAGGTGCATGCAAAATTTGATGAAAATCGGTAGAATAGTTTCTGAAATATTGACTTTTAAGTGAGCATGGGGTCGGTCGGGAAAAGGCAAAATGTCCAATTTTTGGTCGTAATTAAGTCTTTATTAATCTAATGAAGTCATCGAGAGTGTTCCCAATGCCGTGTTGCTATAGCGTAACCATCTGCCGAGATGCATGCAAACTTTCACGAAAATCGGTCAAATAGTTTAGGAAATAATGACTTTTTAGTGAGCATGGGGTAGGTCTGGCGAACGGCTAACAATCCAACGTATTAAGACGTATTGTTATATATTATCGAGGCGAGAGGTGTTTTTAGCCGAATGAAACGCAGGTCTCGGCAGTCATCACCCCGCTACCGTCTCGGGGGTTGCTTTGAGCCAGCGCCGTGGACGAGTATAAGTGTGTGCGTGTGTGTGTTTCGGCTCGGCTATGATGATGCACGACCGGCTGACTAGCGAGGTTACAGATTTCTGAAAGTTAATGAAACGCATCTCTCGGCAGTTCCTCCCCGGGTCGTCGTCTCGGTATCACCGAGCGAGCGCTGTGGGCGAGTCGCAGTGTGTGGCTCCGCTCGGCTTGTTCAGCCGACTGGCTGGCTGGCTGGCAACGTTATGTTGATTTTCACTAAATCATACCACATCTCTCGGCAGTTCCGCCGGGTCGACTCGCAGCCGTCTCGGTAGCATTGACAAAGCGCTGTGGGCGAGTCGCAGTGTGTGTGTGTCTCGGCTATTTACCTTCAGCTCGCTGAGATGGCTGACTACGTTATGTTGATGTCCGCGAAACAGTTTATTGTGAATCTCCTTCTATGATTTGTTTGGTTGTCGTAATGAAGGCTTGTTGGGCCTGTTGCTTCCCTTGTTCTATGAAAAAAAAAATCTCGTCTTCGCTAATGACAGCGTTTTTACGAGACTTGGTCCGAATCCCTTGTTTCATTCTGTGATATTTTGCGATTTCTGATAGCACCAAATGAAACGCTTCTTCGGAGATTTAGAGTCGGTGAGCGCGGTGGAAATATGATCGTCTATCGTGTTTAACTTCGCTTCGACTAGAATCGTGTTTCAATGCCTTACGTTGCAGTCTGCGAGACAGGTACTTAAGGGTCAATCCCATCAACCCTGCCACTCCGGCTGTTATTTCGATGCCTAGCACCACGGGTGCGGCCACAATGGTGGATAATAACCCGATACCTGCTACGCCTAATCCCATGCTGAATCCACGGAATTGACGGCCCTGTGATATTTTTTCTGTAATGCCGACCGCGTATCACGTTCATGTTCTAGTTGTTGTTTGATCTCGCATATCTGTCGCAAACGAAATCCGTCTACGGTTTCCAATGTTTTTGCCACTTCATCCACGACCGGGTACAGTCCCATTCTGTACATACTCTCTTATGAAATGATATTTAATTGGTCCTCCGTCAATCGTCTGTGAATATACTTTAAGCTAATAAAATGAAAATGTTCGGATAAAAAAATGGCCTCGAATGTAATGGTGTATTCATCCTGAATAACCTTGACTCTATCGAGGTTTGTGGTTGGTACTGTTACTGGTTGTACGTAAATACGACAGCGTTGATTTTCATGTTGTTTATACCAGCGTATGTATAACACATCCAGAGGTTGCACCTTTTGTGCGGGGGCATCTCTAAGAAAAACTTCGATAATAAGAGTAGAACCATGTATCGTACGTCCCCATGAGTCTGGGGCTTTGAGAATTTTTTGTAAATACATCCATTGTTTTCCGTATTCCGGACGGGCGACTAGCATGTTAGCAGTTGGATCTGGTAATGGTATTGCGTAAGTTCCATTTTCCTCGATCGGAATAAAACTGTCCGGTAGAACCCCTTTGTTTTTTAGTTCGAGAACATTACGATCCTCATCCGTGATGAGATAGGGGTAGGTCAGGACCAGGTTAATTGCCAGTTCAACTGAGAATCGAAGACGACTTCTCATCGTTTGTACACGTTGTCTTGTAAGCGCATGGCGTATAAGGTGTTTTCCTCGCCGGGCAGATCAAATCCCCGCGTGTCCCTGAGATCGGCTAGTGTTACGTTGGGATGATGGTTGTTCATCGGTTGTTTTATACAAAATTACGAAATGGTTTTCAATTGGTTATCGGATAATTCCTCGGACGTGCACTTTAAACCCATGAGATGTATGTTGTTGAGTAGGAAAATTTTGGTGAGCGATATCGTGTCTTCCACGGTCACGGTGACTCCCTGCAAACTGGTGTCGGCATTAACGTTCACCCGCACGTAAACAGAGCAAACTTGGTATTGTTGTTCTTTGGCCTAGAGGAGTTTGACCCCTTTCACAATTTCGACTATGTCACGCGCAGATGGCGGTTCGCCAAGGTAGACTTGGATGTACAGCGTGGATTTCGCCAGCAGTTTTTTTTAGGACGTTTACCACGCTGTCGAATTCCGACACCATCTGCAATCCCACGTTTAGCGTCCCCGGGTTTGCTCGACAGCATGTGGGCTACCCTTTGCCTCAACGTGCTGACGATCACGCTGCGTCTTTGAGTCAGGACGTAAGCCACAGTAAGCATTTCGTTGTTCACGACTTTTGTCAGGTAGTGATCTTTGTTGTCTGTGAAAACGTGGGGAGAGTCGAGCGTGATGTTGAGATTCCAGTCGATTTGGGATGGTACTAATACCCATTTGTTGTCGTCGTTGCAGATGAGAGTGTAGTGCGTGTTTCTGGAGACGGCCTTGATCTCGACGTCGTCCAGGTAGAACAGCCTACCGCGGAACGCTGGGGTTATCGTCCATTTGTCCCCGTCGTTTCATATCAGGTCATATCGCGTGTTGTTGACCGCTACTTCGTTATGGACCACCACCACCAGCGGCAGTAGAGGGCGGCAGTTCGACGCGTTTGTAAATGCTGTTTTTCAGTTGCAAGGCGTTCAGTTTGGCGTCGACTCCGGGTTCGTCGAATCCGCACGTGTCCCCGAGGTCGGAGATCGCTATGTTGGCGCATTTTCTAACGCGTGTTCCTGGACCTTGAGACTCCGTCATTGCCGTATGTGCAGCGTCGCGCTGAGATATCCTATACTTACGGGATCGTGTTTAATGTCTAAAACCGATATTTTCAATTCTGTGATGTTGCCTCGGATTAATTTCTTGTAATGCCGCGACGAAAACGATTCGGTTCTTCCGTCGTCGTACTTTTCCGTTTTCACCGGCACGGCTCTCAGCAGTGTGGAAGGTCGTTCGCCTTGAACATTGTCCGTCATGCTCAGCTGATCGAGATGAATGCACAGTTGGCAATACAGAACGGATCGGGTAATTTCGTGCCAGTCATGTTGGTTTCCGGTGGTATGTCGTTCGACGTAAACTCGAGCGTTTTAGCCAACGGCCGACTGAATCTCAAGTCGTTTTTTCCGTTGTTGCCTAACATGACTGTGCCGTTCGAGTCGTTCATTTTGAGTTCAGCTCCCACGGGTTTGAAGATTTCTTCGCTGAGTGAGCACACGCTGTAGTAGCCGTCGGTTATTTGGTTGCGGGTGTTATTGACGAACAGCCTGTTCTTTCTGCTGTTGATGTTGGTCCATTGCGGGTAGTAGGTGATATCGCAGAGCGTGACTTTGAGCTGACCCTACGTGTTATCGATCGCGTGCAGCAGTTGAATGGACTCGCCGCTCGTTATTCCCAGAAGCATCACGTACATATTGAAAAGTAGATATGTATACTAAAATATAACAGTTCAATATGTACAAACCGGGAGTGTTTTATTCTAAAAGTGATAATATAAGTGCCACCTATCTCACGCAACCGAGTATTGTCGTCGATGCAAAGAATGGTTTACATTTCATGGTTCGGTTCATCGACGTGTTTAAAAATTACGGGTTTTCAGTCACAAATGTGAAAACGGTACACACTATGTTCCACAACCCGATGCAGTTCTGGCAGAATCAATTCAATTATGCCGTGTGGACCAGTCGTGATGCGCTGAGTCGCCCCGTGTTCTATTTTCACGTGTACTACCAGATCAGATGTATCCTGAAAGAAATCAGCGCCTGATTCTGCAGAACAAGTCGTGGAATGCCATAAACAATCCATATGATCGAGTGCGTACGAACGCGTTTGCGGTGAATTCGAACTACATCCGAAGACGGTCGATTGGCGTTTGCCGGGTCCGAACCACGGTTTGGGCATTTCCATTGTTCACAACATGTATCTCGTGGAAGCCAGCAAACAGCTGGTGAAAGATTGGGGTTACAAGTCGTATCATTACGTCACGACGAACGAGTGGAACGACGATTACATGGCTTTCGATGACAGCAAGGATTACCCGCGTTTGGAGGTTTGAGCAGGGACCCGTGGACGATTGGAAAATGTTCATGCTGGACACTTCGAAAGGGTTTACTCATGGCGGAGTCATCAGTTTGAACGATTCGATTCAAACATATACGTGTGGGCCGTGATGGGCGCTCAGACGCAAACGCGTTCCGGCATCATGGGTCGTGAAGGGACAGCTTACGACGTGCAGAAACAGTCCATGGTTAACGTCGAGGATGCCATTGCTAGACCGGTCGATCTACCGAGTGCCATCGAACGCTATCAAAACGCGCTAGAATACTCCCGGTTGAAAGTCGACTACGTGTTCGGCGCGAGACTGTACATGGCTTCGAGCAACATGCAACTGAGGGTGAACAGAGTGATGGGCTACAACAATGAACTTGTCATAGCGACCATGATCAAAAGTTCGGTTTGAACCAGGTCGTCAATAACACGAGTCGAGTCGTGTCGCAGTACGAAACAGGCACCGTGGCTCCGACACCGGAAGAAGTAGCACCACCACGCCAACAACAGCAGCAGCTGCCCCTGCACGTCCAGGCAAACAATCAGTAGCGCTGATGGTCGGCGGTATCGCGGTTGGACTGTGCCTCTTTTAGTTAAAAATTCCTTAGCTGGGACGTACACCAGACCCGCCACGGCGACGACAAAAGCCCACAGGTTTTGACCCAGCCACGTGATCATTTTCGACATGAAGCCTAACAACCAGGAAACGATGCTGCCCAAGATGCCAGGCAGCAGTTCGATGGCTTTGCCGGCCAGTTTAGCCAGGGCTTCGCCGAGAGATTTCAATGTCTTTTTATCCAGTATCCGCTTTTGGCGGCGCCTGGGCATTTCTCTCGGATCAGCGCCAGGTTTAATCTCGCAGGTTTAGTTCATCGCGGATCAGTTGACTACCGCCACTGCGACTGGCTAGCGTCGACAGGGCGAGCAGTTTTCTCGCGTGTTTGTTCATGAGATCGACCTCCGGATGACGTTTCAATCGCAGCGTCCCTTCGTTGTTGATTTTGAACTTTGGATAGTCACGACCCAATGGTTCCACTTATGTTTTATCTCGCTTTAAAGCATCGTAATATTCGTCCCTGCTTTAAAAGTTCGTTGCCCATGGTGTCGCGCATGAACGAGGTGTCCATGGCTGCTTCATGATTGTCGTTCAGCTAGTGTACGTCGAAATCGTCCATGGGAATATCGTCAGCCATTTTTTTTATATATTAAACTTATAATATACATAGTTTCAATAGTAACAATGTCGCAATACGGACGAAAGCTAGATCCTTTCCGAAGATCGAGGGAACCCCTGGGTGTCAAAGCCATGTGTCAGTCGGTGAACATCACCAACAATCCGAGCATGTTTGATCAAAACCAAACGCTGCTGGTTCGATTCCCCAATCTGGGCGAGAACGATGTCATCGTCCCCGGCACGACTCGACTCGCTTTTCACATCAAGTGAAACGCATGATCGTGAAAAACCTGGGTCGCTCCATCGTCAAGAAAACCACCATCAAAATCAGCGGGAACAAGGTGCTGAGCATCGACTACAGCGACGTGTTTTTCATTTACATGGACCTCTGGAGAACCTTGAACGAGCGATGACATGTTGTATCAAGGAATTTGTCGTGATAACGGCCAATCGAACAACATACGTGTCGGGTACGGTTTCACGCAAGACTAGCTCGGCAATATAACGACAGGAGAAAAAGCCGATGAAAGGCATCTTGATCATTCCCATGGCGGAATACGAGCCGTTTCAAAGAGAAAGCGAACTCACTTGGAAAGTGGAAGTGACCGTCGAGGGCGTGCCTAAGCACCTGTTCAGCCAAGGCATGTGAGCTTATCAGCAGTGGGACGAGATAAGAAAACTACCAGCCATCAAGCGACACTCGCCAGAAGTCAACGACGTCATCAAAGACGTGGGTTTGCCCTACGTGATGCTCCATAATTACCTGTATAGGTATTATGCACTGTGGCTGGACATGCGATCCACAGACGACGACAGGCTGCACGGCAGCGGAAGTCGCATCGACAACGGCAGCGAGGGGATCACCATCCAAATCACCAAGAAGGTGCAAACCCCCACCTGCAAGTTAAATTTATATTTGTACGTGATTATGGACGCGCAACTCAATATGGACAATGGAAGATTCGTGCAAGCCATTTATTGATTTACCTTGCGATCCCCACTGCACCATCGTGTGGAAGGAAGGTTACTATCATGACGTATTCGATCATATTGTCACTCTCTGCCCCACTTTACGGGTGAACAAGACATACACGGAGAGAGCGTGGACGACTGCAGTGCCAACAAGGAGATGGTTAAAAAACGAGACGCTCTGTGGTACCGGGCATTCTCGGGTCGACACACGAAGCACAGCGTTTGGGTCCTGACGCAGAAATTCAACTCGGTGCTGAAAGATTTACGGGAACAGCAAGGACAGGGATTCGTTCAAGGACTGCTTGCGAGAAAACGACGTGATCCCGAGCAAACAAGAACGAGAACGAGTGAAGAAACAGCTCGCCGAAACGAAACACGCCAAACTCCTTTTGAAAACTGACCAACCCGTTGCGTATAAAGTCTGCTAGCTTAAAATAAAAATTCTAGCAAAATTCAAGCAAAATTCTAGCATAACTCAAGCATGTTATTTTATTAGACTTAAAAATCGTTTGTTACATTATAAGATGGAGTGCGACAAACTGCTCAAACAAATGTTGGATGACGATGATAATAATAAAAACGACAAGCGAGAGAGACTGGTGGCGTTCACGGTCAGCGGCAAAGTTAAACAATACTTGGGTGGGGGCGGCGACCACACTCCCGATAATATTCAAAAAATGCCAGCCGAAGAAATCGACAAGCTGTACGCGAGATACGAAGCCAGACTCGGCGCCGAAAGTCGAAAACCATAGGGTCTGTCATAACGCAGGTCTACGCCGGCGTAGCGTCGTACTTCCTTCCCATTCTGTCAGAACATCGACTTTACCTGCGGGTAGATCTCGAGAAAGATCCGTTCATTGACCATGCTTTGAGCGCCGTCAGCTGCGTGCTGTACCATAGATACGGCATGTTTTTGGCTCCGGTGACCGCGGCGATCAACACGGCAAAGCATTGTCAATTTAAAGAAGAAAAAAATAATAATTATAATAATATACAACATGGATGCGCAACAGGAGGAGGAAACACCGACGGTGGAAGCAACGATCGATACAACTAATCACCACCAAGAATCCTAAAAAAGTCGCCGCCACTAGAAAATGTGGTTTAGCCAAGCATCACAAAAATAATACCCATTACACTCCGTGGATTGTTGCCACCGTGGCAACGGGATTAAGCGTGGTCGTCATTATGCTGCTATATAATAATAACAAGCCACCACCACCGCAACAGCAGACGACGCAATTAGAAATAAATCTGCATGTTATGTTATAATTTTTGTTAATATATATATATATATATATATATTATATACACACGATGTCGTCCGAAGGAAAAACATTACTCACGCCGCCGTGGTCGACGGACTATCCGTAGGTTACGCTCGCTTAACGAAAATGGTTCTCAAACAGCCTACGATCAAACTCGATTTCAACGTGCAGGACATAGGCACGCTCATCATGGACTTAGGGATGGCGATGACCACCAAGAACACATAATATTAAGAAAAGAATGGCTACGATCGCCATGATGGTCGGTGGTGCATTAGTCAATGCCCTCGCATTTTCCGGCAGCAATTATCTCTTCTCCAAATTACGAACGTCGAACGCGGCCGAAGTGGAAGCGGAACGTAAACGTCACGATTTGGCCTTGGAGAAACTGCAAGCCGCGCAAGCCGAGTACGCCAAAAAATGCGTGCAGAGAATACAGTTCATCAACGACCAACTCTCGCGCGAAAACCACGCCGTTCAAACGTTCAAGAACGTCGACGATGCCATGCGAGAATACTACCTGCTCACCGGCAAACGACTCGAACCTCTCGGCGACGAACCCACCCTCTCACAGTTTTACACGCCTTCCCCGGAACAGAAAGACCGGGAACTGATTTTCGTCATGCTGGGTCTAGCGGTGACCGTGTTGATCGCCAAACAATTAGACTAAAATATATTTATGTGTATATATATAAAGATGGGAAAACGTGCACCGTATAACTGCAAGTACGTGCTGCTAGGAAAAACCGAAACCTGCGGCAGGAAATGCACCACCGAATATTGCGGCATACACATGATGTCCATACGAAAGGGTTTCGTGAATTACACGTGCGAAGTGTGCAGCGTGGGCGTGAAATGCCATTATCGTCGTTGCAAAGCTCACGAAGCGGACGTGGTACGAGGTCATCTCATCTACTTGACGAAAAGAGACTATCTCAACGAACGCAACCGACTGCTAAGAATAAAAATCTAACATGCTTGTTGAAAGTTTAACTATCCAACGTATTGACGGGTTGCTTACATTTAACAGCGAGACATACTTCGCGCACCAACAAACTACTAGAGATTTTGACTCGCAGCCGAACATAGCGATGAAAATCCTAGACCAGACTATAGCGAACAACCTATTAGAGATTTGATTTCGCATCTGAATATAATTATTTTTCATTTAGAAAAAGGTTTTCACACATTGATATAGCAACGATGATTACCGTTTGAGAACTGAAAAGGATTGCCAAAAAACGCGGAGTGACCGGTTACTCCCGTTTGAGGAAACCTCAACTGTTGAGATTGCTCGGCATAGTAACAAACCTCGTCAACCCACGGTGAAACAACTCAAGCTCCGGGTGAAGGAACGTGGGCTGAGAGATTATTCGCGCATGAGGAAAGCCGAACTCCTCGAACTGCTGAAGGAACACAAACCCGTCGAACTACGGTTCGTGCGGACAAAGCACACCGTAGGTAAGTATCTGAGAGCCTGGAGGATGGACGTCGACAAAAACATGGACGTCGACGACATCAAACCCCTGGTCGACGACAAAGTTGGCGAGGAACTGAACGATCTGGAAAGCCTCAAATTTCAACTCACGGTGAAAATGTCGCTGGACAAACAGCAGACGGACGGCACCACCAAGCACGTCCAGCCTTACTTTAGAGGCAAGCAAGAATTCGCGATTCAACCCAAATCCATCGACGCGTCCAATGACACCTCGTTTGCAAAAATACGAGAATCCCTGGAATGCTACACGCACATGGGCTCGGGCTGGGTCGTGGACACGATCGACACAGTCTACCTGGACGTAGCGAACTACATACCGTTCAAAGGAGGGTCGTACCTAGACTTGCCACTGTACTACAAGAAATAGCAAGCCATGGTCAACGTCAAAAACAAAGGCGATGATTGCATGAGGGTTGCGATCAGATCCGCGAAGTTTCCGGCCAAAGCACATTCAGACAGACTTTCGAGCTATCCCGAAGACGATGGGATCAACTGGGATGGCATAGACAAACCCACCCCCATCTCCCAGGTCACCAAAATCGAAAAACAGAACGACGACATAGCCATCAATATCTTCAGACACGAAGGGAATAAAACGATCGTGCACAGGATCAGCTCCCTCACAAACAAACACCGCAGGACGATCAATATATTCATGTTCCAACAAGGCGACAAGCATCACTACAGGTGCATAAAATATTTCAACAGACTGTTGTATGATCAATCGAGGCATAAGGAAAAGAAACACTTCTGCGAAAGGTGCCTGCACGGCTTCACGCGAGCCAACTTGCTGGAATCCCACCGGGAGGATGCCGAGGCATTGGAGAGACGGCCATCCGAATGGACATGCCCGACGACATGCCTCACGTGTTTGCAAAATGAAGAGAAAATCATCAGGAAACAGTTGTACACCACCACCCCCATGCGAATGACCCAAGACAACTGGTGAACTCATAAGAAAGCTAAGAATTGCCACGTGTGCGACGAACCCCTGAACGGGGATGTCATGAGAGATCACTGCCACATCACCGGTAAATACAGAGGTGCCGCTCACAACGCATGCAACTTGAAGCTCAAAATCGATCCGAAAACCATCAAAATCCCCGTCGTGTTTCACAATCTTTGCGGTTACGATTCTCACCTGATCATGCAGGCCATCGCGAAGGTCGACGGCAACATAACGTTGACGACCAAAGATTCGAACGAAGTCGCCAAAGCCTTTGAACGCATATACAAACGCAGTCGCTTGACCTGGCCTACCGTATTGCAAGTTGATCCCGGACGCGAGTTCATGGGAGCCGTGTCGCAGCGGCTGGCCAAGGACGACGTCCAGGTGAGATGAGGTATAGCGGGAGTTCACCGTAGCCATGCCATCGTTGAGAGATTCAATCGCACACTAGCCGAACTCCTGTTCTCACACCAATACTTGCAGGATCTAATCGATCCCGGACACAGAAACATGGAATGGGTTGTACGCTTGCCACGAGTGGTGGATGTCATCAACAACGAAGTCACCAGACTCGTGGGCAAAAGACCCGACGAAGCCATCAAAATGAAATCAGTCGAATCATCACCAGCGGTGGCGGCACGTCGCGATAAAACAGAGAAAACATTACCGGACCGGGTCAGCGTTAGGTATTTGTACCAGCCGGGAGAATACGAGGGAAACAGTGCCACCGATCGATAGCTACAACGTCTACATCAAAGACGGCGAACCGAAGTGAAAGACGGACCGCCAGATGTCGTCAGTGTGCCACTCAGTCTACATATCGTCACACACATCTCAGTGTGCAGTCAGTGCGATGTCTCAACCTACGTAGTCACCGATGTCGTCACATATCTCAGTGTGCAGCACAACCTACGCAGTCACCGATGTCGTCACACATCTCAGTGTTCAGCTCAGTCTACATAGTCACCGATGTCGTCACATATCTCAGTGTGCAGCTCAACCTCCGTAGTCACCGATGTCGTCACATATCTCAGTGTGCAGCACAACCTACGTAGTCACCGATGTCGTCACACATCTCAGTGTGCAGCTCAGTCTACGTAGTCACCGATGTCGTCACATATCTCAGTGTGCAGCACAACCTCCGTAGTCACCGATGTCGTCACACATCTCAGTGTGCAGCACAACCTACGGAGTCACCGATGTCGTCACATATCTGCGTGTGCAGCTCAGTCTACGTAGTCACCGATGCGTCACTTATCTCAGTGTGCAGCACAACCTCCGTAGTCACCGATGTCGTCACATATCTCAGTGTGCAGCTCAGTCTACGTAGTCACCGATGTCGTCACTTATCTCAGTGTGCAGCACAACCTCCGTAGTCACCGATGTCGACACACATCTCAGTGTGCAGCTCAGTCTACGTAGTCAACGATGTCGTCACACATCTCAGTGTGCACATACGTAGTCACAGTGTGCATCCTCAGTTTACGCAGTCACCGATGTCGTCACATATCTCAGCGTTCAGCACAACCTCCGTAGTCACCGATGTCGTCACACATCTCAGTGTGCAGCTCTGTCTACGAAGTCAACGATGTCGTCACACATCTCAGTGTGCAGCTCAGTGTACGCAGTCACCGATGTCGTCACATATCTCAGTGTGCAGCTCAGTCTACGCAGTCACCGATGTCGTCACACATCTCAGTGTGCAGCTCAGTCTACGCAGTCACCGATGTCGTCACATATCTCAGCGTTCAGCTCAGTCTACGTAGTCACCGATGTCGTCACATATCTCAGTGTGCAGCTCAACCTACGTAGTCACCGATGTTTTCACATATCTCAGTGTGCAGCCGAACCTCCGTAGTCACCGATGTCGTCACATATCTCAGTGTTCAGCTCAGTCTACGTAGTCACCGATGTCGTCACATATCTCAGTGTGCAGCACAACCTCCGTAGTCACCGATGTCGTCACATATCTCAGTGTGCAGCTCAGTCTAGTAGTCACCGATGTCGTCACACATCCCAGTGTGCAGCTCAGTCTACGTAGTCACCGATGTCGTTACCGATATCGTCACACATCTCAGTGTGCAGCACAACCTACGTGACAAGGAGAGAAAATGTTATGTATATTTGACAAGCATCTGTTAGCGGAGATTTGTCACTTGTCCAATTATGTTGTTTTGTGTAAGGGATACCTGACAGCTCATCTGTTATCAATGGGACATAGGACATGCGCCAGACATCACCACTGTACTGGTGACAGACACGGGGATTTTACTGGCGAGTTTTCAGGTTGTAGTCTGGAGCCACTCTCCCTGTGGATGGTGTCACCTTTATATGATACTGTAGATCACTATAGACAAGGAATCACAACTAATAAGACATGTTGGCCCGAGAGTGTGTCCAATCAACGCCAGTCTGTCACCAGAACGGTTGATAACATGCAGGCGCTGAACCGTCAGTGTTCATCTGGGCTTGTGTTTTCATAAACGTATGCTACTCTCTCTCTCTCTGCAAATTTTCAAAACACAAGCGCCAACGCAATAGTTCAGACAGCATGCCATATTAAGACCTAGAAACTCCGCTAGCTTGCTCCTACAGTGTGGTTGGGTGGGAGATTCCGGTAACACATCATTGGTCAGTTCTGATCACCGGCATGGATAGAATAAGCAAACACATAACATTTGTGCAAAACTGCAATTTGACTCTTTTTACCGCGTCCTTTCCAGTTTTCTGGAAGAAACTGCCTGTCTGGAGGACGCGAGTGCCGTGGACTATAGTTGATTAAATGTTTGCTCGGAGGCCTGCCGACGGTCCATGTTGCACCACCATATTATGTCACAGTGCTTAAACATAGCTCAAGACTTCGCACTAGCACAAACAAACACACACAAACACGCATGCTAGTGCACTAATCTTGAATGCAAATTAAGAACATATCACATGATTTTACGTCGTCTTGCTATGTGTTGGCAGTTCACACGGATGTGAATGATGAACTGGGTACCGTCTACACATAATAATATGTGTGTTATATCGCGCTGGATTCCATACAAAAGTGTATGCTCAAAGCGCTACATATAAAGGTGATTGGAGTGCTACAAGACATAAAACATTGTACATAAAATGGTTGAAACTAATGAGGATATGTTTGTTAATCACTGTTGTATTTTCTGAAGAGGAATGTTTTCAAGGCACATTGGAATGAATCAAGGGATGTTGCTGTTCTGAGTTCGAGTGGCAACTGGTATCATAGTGTCGGAGCTCCATAACTAAAGGAGCGGAAACCAAAGGCTTTTAGTTTACGTCTTTGATGACCAATAGATGTTGATCAGCTGATCGTACGGCTCTCCATGGGAGATGTTTGGCCACCAACCCATTGAGGTAGTCAGGAGCAGTTTCATGATAGCACTGGCGGGATAGACTCAGGATTTTATACTCCACTCTGGCTCTTATGGGCAGCCAGTGTAAGGCTCGTAAAACTGGGGAGATATGTTCTCTCTTGGACACTTTTCTGACAATGCGAGCTGCTGAGTTCTGTACTCTTTGTAGTTTGGGAAGAGTGTTAACACATGTTAAGGAGGATAATACTATACATGTACACGGGCAAAATCACTGAGATAAAGGAAATGTTGTTCATGTTTAGCTCCGTTCAGATACCGCTCTATCATATTGACACTAAATGGGACAACTAGGGAAAAAACGTTTTATAAAAAAATCACTCAATAAGAACTCGTTGTTCTACGTAACTGAACACTATTAAGTTCCCATGTGAAGAAGAGCGCATACGGGGTATTAACCAGTTTACTTGTGAACATTCACGGCGGTCCCGGCACAGATGTCTATATAATCTATAGACATTAGTCACACAGATCAGTGGTATAGCCCCTCGACCTAAACTCAGATCAGTGGTATTGCATGCCGACCTACACACAGTTCAGTGGTATAGCCTCTCGACCTACACACAGATCAGTAGTATAGCCTCTCGACCTACACACAGATCAGTAGTATAGCCTCTCGACCTACACACAGATCAGTGGTATAGCCTCTCCACCTACACACAGATCAGTGGTATAGCCTCTCAACTTTCACACAGCTCAGTGGTATAGCCTCTCCACCTACACACAGATCAGTGGTATATCCTCTCAACTTTCACACAGCTCAGTGGTATAGCCTCTCCACCTACACACAGATCAGTGGTATAGCCTCTCAACTTTCACACAGCTCAGTGATATAGCCTATCGACCTACACACAGGTCAGTGGTATAACCCCTCGACCTACACACAGATCAGTGGTATAGCCCCTCGACCTAAACTCAGATCAGTGGTATTGCATGCCGACCTACACACAGTTCAGTGGTATAGCCTCTCGACCTACACACAGATCAGTAGTATAGCCTCTCGACCTACACACAGATCAGTAGTATAGCCTCTCGACCTACACACAGATCAGTAGTATAGCCTCTCGACCTACACACAGATCAGTGGTTTAGCCTCTCAACTTTCATACAGCTCAGTGGTATAGCCTCTCCACCTACACACAGATCAGTGGTATAGCCTCTCAACTTTCACACAGATCAGTGGTATAGCCTCTCCACCTACACACAGATCAGTGGTATAGCCTCTCAATTTTCACACTAGCCTCTCAACACACACAGCTCAGTGGTATAGCCTCTCAACTTTCACACAGATCAGTGGTATAGCCTCTCCAGCGTTCACACAGATCAGTGGTATAGCCTCTCGACCTACACACACAGATCGGTATAGCCTCTCGACCTACACACAGATCAGTGGTATAACCCCTCCACCTACACACAGATCAGTGGTATAGCCCCTCGACCTACACACAGATCAGTGGTATAGCCTCTCGACCTACACACAGATCAGTGGTATAGCCTCTCCACCTACACACAGATCAGTGGTATAGCCTCTCCACCTACACACAGATCAGTGGTATAGCCTCTCCACCTACACACAGATCAGTGGTATAGCCTCTCAACTTTCACACAGCTCAGTGGTATAGCCTCTCCACCTACACACAGATCAGTGGTATATCCTCTCAACTTTCACACAGCTCAGTGGTATAGCCTCTCCACCTACACACAGATCAGTGGTATAGCCTCTCAACTTTCACACAGCTCAGTGATATAGCCTCTCGACCTACACACAGGTCAGTGGTATAACCCCTCGACCTACACACAGATCAGTGGTATAGCCCCTCGACCTAAACTCAGATCAGTGGTATTGCATGCCGACCTACACACAGTTCAGTGGTATAGCCTCTCGACCTACAAACAGATCAGTAGTATAGCCTCTCGACCTACACACAGATCAGTAGTATAGCCTTTCGACCTACACACAGATCAGTGGTATAGCCTCTCGACCTACACACAGATCAGTAGTATAGCCTCTCGACCTATTTACAGATCAGTACCATAGCCTCTCGACCTACACACAGATCAGTGGTATAGCCTCTCGACCTACACACAGATCAGTAGTATAGCCTCTCGACCTATTTACAGATCAGTACCATAGCCTCTCGACCTACACACAGATCATGTAGTATAGCCTCTCGACCTATTTACAGATCAGTACCATAGCCCTCCACCTACACACAGATCAGCGGTATAGCCTCTCCACCTACACACAGATCAGCGGTATAGCCTCTCGACCTACACATAGGTCAGTGGTATTACCCCTCCACCTACACACAGATCAGTAGTATAACCCCTGACGAACTGTATGTTACAGAGGGCTCCTTTGGCATAAATATTTTAAAAAGGCTTAAAAAGAATGTATAAAAATGATCAAATAATACAACGAACCAGATTTCCAAATTAACATGATTGATCATCACCGCCGCTCCTGTATCTGGCCTAGTGACGTCAAGATAATGCTATACATATCACAATGAATAACCCTCCGCCTACACGTTTTGGAGGAATATCTTTGGTTACAAAGAAAAGGTACTTTCTTAACCATTATTGCATATAACAATATGTCACAGATCATGACCAATACTAACGTGTGAGTTTGCTAGGTTTCCCCAGAACACCGAAAGATCATAAAAGGACTATGCATAATGGATTCCTAAACAATACATTCAGCGACAATACTGCTCCGTCAAGCACGATGTTTGGATATGGCTTAAATATATTGAATATCAGAGTCCTTCAGGGGCCGATATAATACACTTCCAGGAATCAATATATGCAAAGATTTAAACAAACAAAGCAATTATCAAAACTGTATTTAAGAGACACTTACAATTACAGGGTTCCTATTTCCATCATCCTGTCTTTCCTAATGTAGAGAGAAGTCATAAAGCATCGTGCTGGCACCATAATGGGTCATGCTTTACCGATCAAAGTACCGAGTCCTTATTAAATCGATAATAATTCATTTATTTACCGGCGCAGTTTATGCTGCTTTGACATCATACTTAATTTAAATGCTGTCGCTTTGTTTTGTAACTAATTCACTTAGATGCCCTGTTTCTGTAAAATAGTCTCACGTTGTTTATAATTGCTGTGTTTGGGCGTGGAGGTGGAACATAATATCAAGTATGCCGTCTCGGGTCTTCAGGGAAAGTATCGCAGCTTGGGAATATCAAACAACTCGCGTTACATATGGCAGACGCAAAGTGTCTAACATAAACACAATTAAGGATAGGGCATTAACAGCAGACGTACCAGTTTAGACCTCGCTGGGGTATTTTGTGGTTTACCTTGCTTGTACAGTACAATCAGAAATAATTGAGAATTTAAAGATTGTAATTCTTTTTTTTTTCACTCATTACTCACGTATTAAATGTGAATATTAGCAGAATATAACTCCAGATTAAAAGACAGGTGAACAGTTAGTATTTTGTCAAGTCACCATGGGCAGCAATGCAGGCTTCAATGCGGCGGGGCATACTACTGATCAAAGAAGTTAGAAAGTCGTTGTCCATGCTGTCCCAATATCGGACCTCTTCTTTCATTTCAGCAATATTTGTCAGATTTTTCTTATTGACGATTTCCTTCAGAAGTCCCCAAACATTTTCTATTGGATTTAGGTCAGGGCTATATAGCTGGCCAATCTAATAATGTCATATTTTGGGTCCGAAACCAGGCCTGTGAATGCTTTGAACGATGTTTTGGGTCGTTGTCCTCCTGGAAAATCCAAACATTTCCATAGAACACATGAGCAGATGGAAGTAAATGTCCCTCGAGAATATCTGTGTACCGCTCACTGTTCATTTTCCTTTTAAATACACAGAGGGGCGTTGCCCCTAACACAGATATGCCACCCAATACGTTAAATTTCAGACTGTACTTTGGGCGCTGATACAAAGGATTTTTCAGTTTGTTTGGTCCAGAATTTCAGTGTATTAGGAAACATCCACACAGAACTCATCTGAGAAAATCACATTGTCCCAGTTAAAATTTCTATGCTGTAAGCACCAGTTCAACCTTCGCTCCTTTTGTTCAGGATTCATGATCGGTGATGGAATTCCTCGAGTTTTCTGCCAACCCGCCATTGCATGCAGCTCAGTTCTAATTGTCTCCTTACAGACAGCCACAGTTCCTCTATCAATCATATCCAGCCTTAAGTTTTCTAAACTCCTTCGTTTGTTTTTAGAAACAAGAATACCAAGCCGCCTCCTGTCACCGACAGGCAATTTTCTGGGCCTATCTGCGCCTCCCTAGTGCCCAATGCCATATCCATTTGCAATATTTTTCAAAACACGATAAACAGTGGACAAAGGGATGCCTGTTCTACTTGAAATCACTTTAGCTGATCTGATGTCCTTGTTATAATACTCTAAAATCAACTTCCTCTTCTCTAAATCATCCATACTGAGGATCACTGAAAAAGTCGTCTGCTAGCAAGTAAACAAAGGGGGATAACTCTTCACAAACTAATGAAAAGGATTAACGGAGTTGTCTCTCTTGAATGAAACCAAGCACTTGATAGCTGGTCAAGGTTGTTTATACAAGAAATCCAATTAAACATATTCCTAAAATTCTCAATAATTTCTGGTCATACTAGGTATGCATTATCTCTCTACCATATGTCAGACGCTCCTGGTCACTTATGTAAAAAAACCTAATGTTTGCGTCGGCACTGTCCTTTCATACGCCTTCAGTAAGGACAGAGATTCGATATCACAGAAGCTTATTCCATTCAAGTGCCTGACAAAAAGCACTACAGTCTTTAGGAGAAACTATTTAACAGTTGTCCTCCAGAATTGAAGTTCGTAATATTTCCTTTCGAAATGCAACAACAGGTCCCGAAATAGCTCAGGTCTACTTTACACACATTTGAGGTCAAAGAAGTCAAAGACGGAGATTACTAATGAGAAAATGAGATTCCCAGCTGGAGGTGATCTGTAATAAATAGGATTTCTAGGGTATTCCTTCAACATCATTTTATATCTGATAACAGAAGAATCTCACTTACACATGAAAGAGTTCTAAGTAGGTGCCACCATATTTGGATTTTGTTCGTCTCTTTGAGTTGGTTGCTTAAAGAAATTATTCCTTGTCCGCATCTTAAACCTCTTTAAGGATTATCACAAAAACTGGTTCTCAAAAGGCAGGGCGGTTTAGGACATCATAAGGTCGAATGAATGAGGAAATTAGATTTTGTAATAGATTTAAATAAAGTTAAGAACATTTGCACAAAAAGAAACTGTAAAGTTTTGTTTCCTTGTACAGTTTTGAAAGTTTTTAGTTCAGACCAAACCGTATTTGACAATGGGAAATATGTTATACCAACTATATACAGCTGACCATAGGTTTGTTCATTCAGCTTGTGACGGGTGTTTGTTTATTTAATTGCTGTAATTATTCTATAAGTTCCAGAGAACGTTGGCATTGCTGGGCATATTTCTACGTGGAGCCTTTGAGCTTTCTATTTAATGCTACATTGAACATTATTCGAGCTACACATACGGGTTGTAAGTTTGAATATGTGTGATTTACATCATATATATTACTTTGGGGACAGTAACGGACAGGGGTATGCTTACTGGTGGAGGATCGTCATCCACACAGACGCTCATTACTGAATGCGTAGAAAGACACTAGCTCGGACAAGGAACTAGGGACAACAACGGAGTACGGAGTTGACAGATACGTGCGTAGTGAGACACAAAGTCGGACAACAACGGAGTACGGGGTTCACAAATAAGTGCGTAGTGAGACACTAGGTCGGACTAGGGACTAGGGACAACAACGGCGTACGGAGTTGACTATGATTGATTATGAAGACTGATATTCGCAGAGTCGATATGGGTTCCCGACAGAGCTTTCTTTGTGGCTGGAAACAAATGGAAGCCTGACGGAGCTTGACTGGATGGCAATGGCTAATTCGTGCTCTGGCTCATGGTCTTGGCATCTTTTCTCAGCTTTCGACGTCTCTTCGTATGAATTTAATCGTGCTAAATGTCTGAAATTAAGAAAGAACAGCAACCAAGATGACACCCTAGAAATCTCAGAATACCATTACGTTTCCAGCTTCTGCCTTCTTTGGTGGTGGAGTTGTGTACCAATGTGGGGAATCGAACCCGGGTCTTCGGCATGACGAGCAAACCCTTTAACCACATGGCTACCCCGACGCCCCACTGTTGCAAGAAACATTTTGATCAGTTTCAAACTGAGCTAGACTATCACGAGAACGTTCATGAAAAATAAAAGGCTTTAGTTAATCCATTCAGCAACTTCTTTCAACTTTGATAGTGTATGCAGGACTTAGGTGCACGTGTTTAACACAAGCATGTATCCAGAGATGGGTCGCAGGTGACACTTGATGTATATTCAGTACAATACTTCCAACGTTGAGCATGTTACCCGGTTGGACATTGTCAACAACACACTGTGATGGTCATGTTCCTGTAGAAATACTTCCAACGTTGAGCATGTTACTGAGTCCCGGTTGGATACTGTCAACAACACACTGTGATAGTCATGTTCCTGTAGAAATACTTCCAACGTTGAGCATGTTACTGAGTCCCGGTTGGATACTGTCAACAACACACTGTGATAGTCATGTTCCTGTAGAAATACTTCCAACGTTGAGCATGTTACTGAGTCCCGGTTGGATATTGTCAACAACACACTGTGATAGTCATGTTTCTGTAGAAATACTTCCAACGTTACTGAGCATGTTACTGAGTCCCGGTTGGATACTGTCAACAACACACTGTGATAGTCATGTTCCTGTAGAAGTACTTCCAACGTTGAGCATGTTACTGAGTCCCGGTTGGATATTGTCAACAACACACTGTGATAGTCATGTTCCTGTAGAAATACTTCCAACGTTGAGCATGTTACTGAGTCCCGGTTGGATATTGTCAACAACACACTGTGATAGTCATGTTTCTGTAGAAATACTTCCAACGTTGAGCATGTTACTGAGTCCCGGTTGATATTGTCAACAACACACTGTGATAGTCATGTTCCTGTAGAAGTACTTCCAACGTTGAGCATGTTACTGAGTCCCGGTTGGATATTGTCAACAACACACTGTGATAGTCATGTTCCTGTAGAAGTACTTCCAACGTTGAGCATGTTACTTAGTCCCGGTTGATATTGTCAACAACACACTGTGATAGTCATGTTCCTGTAGAAATACTTCCAACGTTGAGCATGTTACTGAGTCCCGGTTGGATATTGTCAACAACACACTGTGATAGTCATGTTCCTGTAGAAATACTTCCAACGTTGAGCATGTTACTGAGTCCCGGTTGGATATTGTCAACAACACACTGTGATAGTCATGTTCCTGTAGAAATACTTCCAACGTTGAGCATGTTACTGAGTCCCGGTTGGATATTGTCAACAACACACTGTGATAGTCATGTTCCTGTAGAAGTACTTCCAACGTTGAGCATGTTACTGAGTCCCGGTTGGATATTGTCAACAACACACTGTGATAGTCATGTTCCTGTAGAAGTACTTCCAACGTTGAGCATGTTACTGAGTCCCGGTTGGATACTGTCAACAACACACTGTGATAGTCATGTTCCTGTAGAAGTACTTCCAACGTTGAGCATGTTACTTAGTCCCGGTTGGATATTGTCAACAACACACTGTGATAGTCATGTTTCTGTAGAAATACTTCCAACGTTGAGCATGTTACTGAGTCCCGGTTGGATATTGTCAACAACACACTGTGATAGTCATGTTCCTGTAGAAGTACTTCCAACGTTGAGCATGTTACTGAGTCCCGGTTGGATACTGTCAACAACATACTGTGATGGTCATGTTCCTGTAGAGAGCTGCAGTTCATGTTCTGAACGGTGTTATCCAATACATGCAGAGACATCACACGATCAGTCGAATGATGATGAAACTTAATGCTTAAATGTAATTAACCGTCAATAACCTGCCTACCAAGCTACAATACAGACACTAGCGGACACGGACAGAGGCAGACACACAGACATACAAGACAGAGATAGACAGGCAGTATCCAAGCTACACACACACACACACACACACGCAAACACACACACTCAAACATAATCACATGCACAACCAACCACATAAAATATTTTATTTGACACACACACACAATCACATGCACAACCAACCACATTAAATATTTTTTTTGATCACATTTGGTTGTTTTTGTGAGACCCTTGTGTGTGATATTGTTTGGGCCCGATACAATGGTGCATTGCTTATTTGAAGGCTGGAATATACCGCCATATAGTGTGTACGTAACGACTCGGGTAGCCTTGGTAACCATTCGGGTACCCCTGGTAACCACTCGGGTAGCTTGCTAAAAATATTTATTTGGAGTTCGTAGTTTACAGGTTTAACTTGCCTCAACTGGCCAGACAAGAAGTGAAGTCAGTGGCTGGTGTGCGCCACACTGGTGACCATATACTCAAGGCTTGATACTAGCGTCGTATACGTGTGATTATAATGGAATGTTTGCATTGCGCTTCATAACTTGTTCTTGGGAAAATCTGCTCCCACGTGAACTGATTTAATGTTGTGTAAACTGACTGAAGAATCAACTCTGACGTCAAAGTCGTGTGTTTGCCAACAAGACATACAAAGGTATGCTGGTATGAATATGACTGTATCAATATTCATCATGATGATAAGAACTAAAAATAATAAATAATAAAATAATAAACTAAGCATAACATAATTCCTGTGCTCGTTCCCGACCATCCCTGATTAGGACACAGTCTCGGAATGTCATCTTAGCGTATATCTTCAAAAACGCCAGAGCAAGAAATTATCCGCCGAAGCAGATTTCATAGGGCGCGGAAGTCAAAAGTGTAAACAGGATTATAAAAATGGACATTGACATCCGTAACGCAAAGGGGTAAACATGTCCTACTGAGAAAACACATGAAAAGCTGAGTCGGACTGAATCAGAATATTCCATATTTATGGCAAACCTACAAGGGAAGGTAACTTACATGGTACTTCATGTCAACTTGTGTAGAATAAACATAACGGCAACAGGAGACCATGATGTGTCTGTACAACTGTCTACATGAGGGTAGCAGTAATAGACCATGATGTTTCTGTACAGCTGTCTACATGACGGCAGTAGTAGACTATGATGTGTCTGTACAGCTGTCTACATTACGGTAGCATTAGACCATGATGTGTCTGTACAGCTGTCTCTATGACGGCAGTAGTAGACCATGATGTGTCTGTACAGCTGTCTACATGACGGTAGCAGTAGACCATGATGTGTCTGTACAACTGTCTCTATGACGGCAGTAGTAGACCATGATGTGTCTGTACAGCTGTCTCTATGACGGCAGTAGTAGACCATGATGTGTCTGTACAGCTGTCTACATGACGGTAGCAGTAGACCACAATGTGTCTGTACAGCTGTCTCTATGACAGCAGTTGTAGACCATGATGTGTCTGTACTTCTGTCTCCATGACGGCAGTAGTAGACCATGATGTGTCTGTACAGCTGTCGCTTATTGGCGATAGCAGTAGACCATGATAATGTCTGTACAGCTGTCTCTCTGACGATGACGATAGTAGACCATGTGATGTGTCTGTACAGTTAATCTACTGCCTTGACCATAGACCATGTGTATACTGTACGGCTGTCTACATGACGGTAACTGATAGACCATGATATTGTCTGTACAGTTGTCGTATAATGATAGCAGTAGACGATGTGTGTCTGTACAGCTGTCTACATGACGATAGCAGTATGATGTCTGCAGCTGTATGACGATAGCAATAGACCATGATGATCTCTGTTCTCCGGTGACAGCAGCAGTAGACCATGATGATGTCTGGCACAGTTGTCTCCATAACGGCAATAATAGACCATGATGATGTCTGTACAGCTATCCTACATGACGAAGCGGTAGTAGACCACTATGATAGTAGTCACAATACGAAGCTATCACCCATAAACGGCATTAAGTAGACCATGATATTATGCAGCCCTGTACAGCTGTCTACATGACGGCAGTAGTAGACCATGATAATGTCTGTACAGCTACTGTCGCCATAACGGCGAGTAGTAGACCATGATGACGGTGGCAGTAGACCATGATGTGTGTGTCATGTGTGTCTGTACATGTCTACATGAGAAACGGTAGTAATAGACCATGATGTTTTCTGTACAGCTGTCTACGCATGACGGCAGTAGTAGACTATGATGTGTCTGTACAGCTGTCTCCATGACGGCAGCAGTAGACCATGATGTGTCTGTACAGCTGTCTCTATGACGGCAGTAGTAGACCATGATGTGTCTGTACAGCTGTCTCTATGACGGCAGTAGTAGACCATGATGTGTCTGTACAGCTGTCTACATGACGGAGTAGTAGCATGTGTCTGTACAGCTGTCTCTCATGACGGTAGTTGACAATGTGCTGTCTCTATGACAGCAGTTGTAGACCATGATGTGTCTGTACTTCTGGCAGTAGTAGACCATGATGTGTCTGTACATGACGGATAGTAGTAGACCATGATGTGTCTGTACAGCTGTCTACATGACGATAGCAGTAGACCATGATGTGTCTGTACAGCTGTCTACATGACGATAGCAGTAGACCATGATGTGTCTGTACAGCTGTCTACATGACGATAGCAGTAGACCATGATGTGTCTGTACAGCTGTCTACATGACGGCAGTAGTAGACCATGATGTGTCTGTACAGCTGTCTACATGACGGATAGCAGTAGACCATGATGTGTCTGTACAGCTGTCTACATGACGATAGCAGTAGACCATGATGTGTCTGTACAGCTGTCTACATGACGGATAGTAGTAGACCATGATGTGTCTGTACAGCTGTCTACATGACGGCAGTAGTAGACCATGATGTGTCTGTACAGCTGTCTCCATGACGGCAGTAGTAGACCATGATGTGTCTGTACAGCTGTCTACAGACCATGATGTGTCTGTACAGCTGTCTACATGACGGCAGTAGTAGACTATGATGTGTCTGTACAGCTGTCTACATGACGGCAGTAGTAGACCATGATGTGTCTGTACAGCTGTCAACATGACGGTAGCAGTAGACCATGATGTGTCTGTACAGCTGTCTCCATAACGGCAGTAGTAGACCATGATGTGTTTGTACAGCTGTCTACATGACGGTAGCAGTAGACCATGATGTGTCTGTACAGCTGTCTCCATAACGGCAGTAGTAGGCCATGATGTGTCTGTACAGCTGTCAACATGACGGTAGCAGTAGACCATGATGTGTCTGTACAGCTGTCTCCATAACGGCAGTAGTAGACCATGATGTGTTTGTACAGCTGTCTACATGACGGTAGCATTAGACCATGATGTGTCTGTACAGCTGTCTCCATAACGGCAGTAGTAGACCATGATGTGTTTGTACAGCTGTCTACATGACGGTAGCAGTAGACCATGATGCGTCTGTACAGCTGTCTCTATGACGGCAGGAGTAGACCATGATGTGAACAATCACATAATCTCTACGTTTGAACGACTGGTGAAATAACAAGTAGCTGGAAGGCTTGAGTTGAAATGTTGTAAATTTCTTCAACTTCTAACTATGACTTCTTGTTGATATACATACAAAAGGTTATCAAAATACATCATGTGCACAACTGTCAGGAAGATTCTGTCTGGAAACGTAATATTCATTTAACTCAAAGCAGCGATTTGTCGTCCTTAATCTTCATTAGCTTTAAAGTACTGTGTTGACAATGATCGCTATGACTTTCCTAACGCAATGTAAAGTGATATACTCTGGCCTCAGTTGTCCGTCAGGTGATAAGGAAGTAGTTGGTTGTGGCGTGTGCTGGAGGCCACAGTCGGAGCTTGTACAGGTCGGGTTGTTTTACCTCAACTTTTATTAAGTAATGGCATACAAACAGAGAACATAACACGATGTGTTAGGGAAGTACTCGGGACATACAAGGCCAGACCTTCAGTCGTTGTTAGGATCTCCTGAGGGTAATATTTTCTTCTGTTGGAATCAGTATATTGAATTCACGACACAAAAACACACTTTCATGTCAAGGCTAAATGCAGAAACTATTAGAAAACTAAATTTTAATCATGGAAAGTTCTAATTCATAATATTGCACGACAGGTTTTCTTTCAAAATAAACCACTCAAAGCAGGAGAGGTGATATTTTCAAAACACACTCTCAATTAGTATATAATCTCGCCCATTCAATAAGCCATATCCACATGCCAACAGTACTTCGCGGTGGCTATTCAGAATCGAGCTAAGCTATCAACAAACATGAGTTGATCTAAAAGCCTAGGTCATACTTTTCTATAAAATCTATTTTGCTTCAATGACAATAGGAATATTGAAGCACATTTGCACTTCATCAAAATCTTTCAAAGATTTTTTTATGGCTGGGCTGATAACAAAACGTTCTGACATTTACGACACATTCTGAAGAAAAAGACGACATGAACTCAGCGGCCGGTACACATTGTGACATCCACGACACATCGTAGTGACGTCCGCCACGACAATTACCTCATCGTTGTCGTCGTTTTCAGATACATGTGACAGCCGTGCAGCAAACTTGGGAGTTCATTAGCACACATACAAATCCTCAATTTTGACACCTTATTATTATAGCGGAATATGATTTGATCTCAAATTCAATTTAAACATCAGAAAATATTCATAACCCGAAGTTTCGGGTACACAGGTGACCATGTGTCATGTTTTGATGTGTTAAAACACGTGTGCTGGACAGTGTTACTGGTCTGACCTCTCGTCAAAGAGCTATACAGCCTTGTCCTAGACAGGAAAACAAGCAGTTTCACACGATCGGTGGCGTAACGCACTGGTTAAAGAAAGCTGCACCCCCGCTCATTGATGTACATGTGGCTTCGATGTAAGTACCAATCAATGCACACTGACATCACGTATCTAAGAAACACACAATAAATGGTTCAAATTATCCAGCTTTATTTGGCTTTATTAATAATGTGATGAGTAACCGCAGGCAGGGAACGTGAACCACACAAGCACCATAGAGGCGACATTCCTTATCGGATGCAAGCCGGCGACAGAATTAACGGAGAAGACACAAATCGGGTTTAAAATCGGAAGCGATTGTCGGTGACACGTGGACGGACCTCCTTGCTCCCAGAGTGTCCAGTTGAACTGGAATCTACGCTCGATTCTTTTCCAGTCTTATAGCCTTCGTCCCGTTCCACAAGTGATGTTAGCCCTCCGACTACCGTAATCCTACTGCCAGGGCCAGTTTCCCAAAGAAATATCATCGTTACGACTATCTTACTCTCTACACGACATAAAGATATAGACATATAAGATCGATCTGTGCAGGGTACCATCCACAATTGGTTCCGATCGCTACGGGGATCCTTACTCCAAAACTTTAAAAGTGGCTGAGACTTTAAAGACAGCTGAACAAGCACTGAGGTTGAAGTGCGAAACCAACAAAAGTTCCGTTCATAACCTAATCTACGCTTCAGTTGGGCGGGAAGAAATCACATGAATGGATTGATCGGACACTTTAATGTGAGTTAACATGCAGATGAACACAAGACGATGGATCTGACAATACGGGCATTCATGTTTAAGAGTATACATGGAGCATCAACAGCTGCAATATCACCATCATCAAAGACGTCTCTGTCAAACACACGGTAGGAGATAACGGTACACATGCTGTTTTCAAAACCCTTTTTAAACAATCACCGCATTTGACAGGAGAGTAGTTCCCGTGAGGCCGAGGTCGGCTTCAGGAATACATTGTCAATGATACACAAAGCCAGATTGCAAGCATTTCAGCATTAAAGATAGCATGCTCACAGTCCCCATTGAGACATATACATATTAAAGCTGTAACCTGGTCGTTTCACACCAATAAAGATCACTTAGCAAGAATTGGGGATTTCACAAATGGGACAATCTCGACTGGTTCAGCTGTTTTGTAACGGAAGGCGCAACATTATGGTAAGCGATTCCCAGAACACAGTGATTGGGCATTACAACAATGACTAGGCATTACAACAACCATGATTGGTTGAGCTGGTTGTTTATCAAGAGAATCGAAAGTATAACAAAACAATGACAATATTTATACCTACATGACTGTTGATTGGATTGTGTGAGTTTTGTTCTTGATGCTAGGACAGCAATATTCCAGCTGTATTACGGTGGCCTGTAAATAGTCGAGTCTGGACTAGACAGACCAATAATAGGTATCATAAGCAGACTTCCACGCAGTTGTCATACGGCGACCCGCCATCAACCACCAAACCCTTTCCCCACGTCATGAAGCAACGGCAAGCAGCAGCAACAACAGCCGGGTGACTTCCGCTCCATTCCACCATTCACAATGTGCTTAGTGTGTTGAGATCTTCAACTTCAGCTCTGGAGTTCCGGTCGGATAAGTTCCTTCATCGTTTGTTCGTAAGCGCCGGCTTTCGTTAGACCATCTGAAGGAATGAAGATATTACACCCCGCTGGATAATGGAGGATGATAGGAAATCCCTACCATGTGTGACGTGTCTAATTGTGTTCCAGAGTACGTGCCATGAACCTCTGGTTAGTCTGACTCTTTACAGAATATATCAGCAGAGTGGATGACTCTGGTTTAATGTCAGCGTCCAGTGATAGCGTGTCAGCATGTAGTGAGGGGAAAGTGTATAAGCTGTAATATTACACATCGTAGCGTGATTGTACACTCCAGAAAGCACTTGTCCTCCATCTTGTCCTCCATACGACTGACAATGGAATAACTGTTGTAATTACGACCAAACACGAAGCTTTATTGCGAAAATGTCTGAGGACTGGAAGCAAATCACGTGTCTCACAATTCGCTCAAGTGCAGACTGGTGATAACAAGGTATTTCCGGTGTACTGCAGACAGGTAACGCACGTACACCCCCACATGACCGAAGCGTTGCCGGAGACGTTGTGAAACAAGATGTCGATGACACGGGAGAAATAGCCACATGACAACGCCGCCATTCTTCGACACCGGCAAGAAAACAATCCATCTTATCTACAATAATTAACTTGAAAATAGTCCAATATCTCCACTTGGGAACAGTCTGGACAGTAATCCAATAGACAGGGGTAAACAGATCCATTATCCTGGTGTTAGGGGTAGTCTGTTCCTAAGTTGTCAATGTGTGGGTCAACAGCGCCCTGATATGGTTATGTGTAGGCTTCTATAGTGACCATCACTCAGTTTCTGGTTTATGGTGGACGGTGTTCACAGTGCTGTAAAACTGAATTACTGTGTTTAGAAACCTCATCAAACACGTTAACTACCTAGCATCTAGCGTCCATCATCAGCACTTACGAGATGTTAGTTTAATGTCACTTGTACTGACACAGGTCAAAGGTCTACTTGACAAGTTAGGAACATCTACAAGTGACTCTCAATTGCATGTTTTGGCAATGGAATCAAAACATATTACACTATTCAATACAGGAATAGGTAAAATAATAAAGAAAAATCTGCAACTAGTTGTCTCGCTAGCAATTTCTATCTCTGAAGAGCTAAGAAGAGTTTGTTTCTTGTAATGGGTACTGTGCCTGAGACCAAGCTGGGTTTGCATCCCTTAGTTGGGCCAGGATTGGATGGACGTGTGTTGTAAGGGGGTTGGAATAGAGTGTTTAAGCAAGATTCACTCTGATCAGTAGTTACTTTGTGTTTTCCCCACACATCAAGCCGACTCCTGGTGGTTACACTCTGTTTGAAGCCCCACACATCGAGCCGACTCCTGGTGGTTACACTCTGTCTGAAGCCCCACACATCGAGCCGACTCCTGGTGGTAACACTCTGTTTGAAGCCCCACACATCGAGCTGACTCCTGGTGGTTACACTCTGTCTGAAGCCCCACACATCGAGCCGACTCCTGGTGGTTATGCTCTGTTTGAAGCCCCACACATAGAGCCGACTCCTGGTGGTTACACTCTGTTTGAAGCCCCACACATCGAGCCGACTCCTGGTGGTTACACTGTTTGAAGCCCCACACATCGAGCTGACTCCTGGTGGTTACACTCTATCTGAAGCCCTACACATCGAGCCGACTCCTGGTGGTTACACTCAGTCTGAAGCCCCACACATAGAGCTGACTCCTGGTGGTTACACTCAGTCTGAAGCCCCACACATAGAGCTGACTCCTGGTGGTTACACTCAGTCTGAAGCCCCACACATAGAGCTGACTCCTGGTGGTTACACTCTGTCTGAAGCCCCACACATCGAGCCGACTCCTGGTGGTTACACTCTGTTTGAAGCCCCACACATAGAGCTGACTCCTGGTGGTTACACTCAGTCTGAAGCCCCACACATAGAGCCGACTCCTGGTGGTTACACTCTGTTTGAAGCCCCACACATAGAGCTGACTCCTGGTGGTTACACTCAGTCTGAAGCCCCACACATAGAGCCGACTCCTGGTGGTTACACTCAGTCTGAAGCCCACACATAGAGCCGACTCCTGGTGGTTACACTCAGTCTGAAGCCCCACACTCAGTCTGAAGCCCCACACATAGAGCCGACTCCTGGTGGTTACACTCAGTCTGAAGCATAGAGCCCACACATAGAGCCGACTCCTGGTGGTTACACTCAGTCTGAAGCCCCACACATCGAGACTCCTGGTGGTTGACTCCTGAAGTAGGTGACTCCTGGTGGTTACACTCAGTCTGAAGCCCCACACATAGAGCCGACTCCTGGTGGTTACACTGGTGGCCCCACACATAGAGCACTGGTGGTTCAGTCTGAAGCCCCACAGCTGACTCCTGGTGGTTACACTCAGTTTGAAGCCGCACACATAGAGCCGACTCCTGGTGGTTATCCTCTGTTTGAAGCCCCCACACATAGAGCACGACCCTGGTGGTTACACTCTGTCTGAAGTCCCACACATCGAGCCACTTCTGGTGGTTACACTCTGGCCGACTCCTGGTGGTTACACTCAGTCTGAAGCCCCACGCATAGAGCTGACTCCTGGTGGTTACACTCAGTCTGAAGCCCTACACATCCAAAGTAACTCAAGTGTTGATTAACGCGGCACTCAGCAGCATTCCACCTATATGACGGCTGCCAGTGAATACTTGAATCTTGACCACACGAGCTTGGCGTAACATGACCCAAGGGCCTGGTAGTACTCAAATCTGGACCAGACAAAACAGTGCTCATTGTGATGAGTGGCCATCTTGGTGGTCCCATCCTACAGGAACCAGAGAGGATGTATATAAGAATATATTTCCAGTTTGGCACAATCTGCTGACATCAGTGGTTAATGTGGGTCCTTACAGACGATGTATGATTGAGCATATTGCCGAGCAGAAGAACCCATGTGACTCATTTCAGTGAATGCTTTATTGCCGACATTGTACAAAGACAATAAAATAGATACAAATACGATATATTGTAAACCATATGGAATAAGTACATACAAACCCATAGAAGTTTCCTTACAGAAATACTGTTGGACTACTTTACAAGTTCATGCAGGCTTATTTACATTAACATGTTTCCAAGTATATAATGCTACTTCTTGTGCTTCTGTACCAAACTTATCAATGACGTAAATGTCTCCCACCCACCCATAACAATATGTATATATTGGGATGAACATCAATGATAAATATAAATATGGCATTCAGTATCTCATGATGCAAGAAACCAACATGGTCTGTCATACATTCACAGTGGTAGGTGTCATAAAATACTTGGTCCTTACAGAACTGATTGTCAGAGAGGAGTGATCCTGTCCTTTCTTGTAAATACTGGCATACAGCGGTGACTTGATCCTTTCATTCACCAGACTTCACACGGATGACAGCTACTCACACCGACAGTTTTTTTCTGCTACATCCATGGAGGGACATGCTTCTATGGTTTCAGTCTAATTTATAACAACAAAAACTCATGCTGCATCTCTGCTTGTGGGTTACAAAGGAATTCTGTGTAGACAGGATGAGGTAGTAAAATGGCCTGGCTCGGCCACTGGAAATGTTGAATTATGAAGTTGCAGAAAACTATGTAATACTGGTCAGAAAATTATGTTCAAATGGTGAAAAGTATCTCGCAAATTGTTGACATATGGCATGATTTAATACTTCAGAAGAAATGAAATGAGTGAAACTATACTTCTACCTTCACATTTGAATACATGGAATGGTGAGATGCTGCAGGGTAATCATATATTCAATTTCAAATTATTATCCCTCATTTCAAACATCTTGATAAGAGACGCGCACAACTGCCACCCAGTGGACCTGGTTTCAGGAGATCAACACGGACCAGCTTCCCACCATTATCCTGTCAGATTCCACCTGGGCCTCTGATGATGATAATCACCAACCAAACTGGCACTCAGTGCTGCTGATGCTGGTCATGTAACAGTAGAACTATGACTTCATCCAGTAGAGATCACCATACCAGACATTCCATCTTCTGGGTGCAGCTTATCTGGTCTCTACAGGACATCTGATACTATACTGGCCTGTTAGAGATGTACTTGAGTGGCAACATAATCAGACATGCAATACTTTTACAAACACTTTAAATCATTTTCCTTTTGTTGGTGATACAGATGTAGTATACATTTCCTTTCTATCTGAAAATTGATTGCCTTCTCTCAGGAAAATGTTCAGAAATATTAGATGAATCGTCAAACATTATGACTTACAAGACTCATTATGGATGCTTGTCTTTCAACAGTATAATGGTAATGATAATATCAACCATGTACTTCCACACATGACTTCTGCATGTTTGAACTAAAACAGAGTAACATGTATTCCCTGAGCGACTGTAGCCTCCTCACTCAGGTTTGACAGTTTTGCATGTGACACTCATCATCCTAGAGAGAAACTACTCCTGATACAAGAAGGACCAATATATAGTCAAAATAAATAAAACCTAAAAAAGGTGTGGAGAACAGTGTTCCTCAGCTTCACTGTACAGGGGTATCACAGAAATGTTTAGTATTGGACGGATCTGGAACAGTCCGACATTATCTGGGACTCTTCCGTAGTTTGCGTTCATGTTCCCGCACTGAATCTATCTTCCTCCCATGCATTGTCATTAAGTTGGCCATTTCTGGAACAGGAGAAGAGGACATATCTACAACCATATGTTTGTGGAATGTTCTGCTGCTGCTCTGATAAACAGAGATATCTGCATCAGAACCTAGGACACACAAACAAACTTAAAACAGACTTGTGACTTGTGACTAATACTAAATATGGAAGAGCAATTTCAATGCTTACACGTTTGATCATGTTACTCGTTTCACATTAGACATCTCAGTCAAGTGGTTAAAGTGTCTGCTCGTTACTCTCGAGACCTTGGTTTGAGTCCCCACATGGGTACAATGTGTGAAGCCCATTTCTGGTGTCTCCTGACGTGATATTGCTGCAATATTGCTAAAAGCTACGTAAAACCATACTCACTCACTCAGTCTCCAACTCAACAAGGACTACCTCTGGTCTCATGTTGCAGATTGTCTCCAACACAACAAGGACTACCTCTGGTCTCATGTTGCAGATTGTCTCCAACACAACAAGGACTACCTCTGGTCTCATGTTGCAGATTGTCTCCAACACAACAAGGACTACCTCTGGTCTCATGTTGCAGATTGTCTCCAACACAACAAGGACCACCTCCGGTCTTATGTTGCAGATTGTCTCCAACTCAACAAGGACTACCTCTGGTCTCATGTTGCAGATCGTCTCCAACACAAGGACTACCTCTGGTCTTATGTTGCAGATTGTCTCCAACACAACAAAGACTACATCTGGTCTCATGTTGTAGATTGTCTCCAACACAACAAGGACTACCTCTGGTCTCACGCCACCGTTTGACTGTGTGACCTACCGCTGTGTTCGAGCTGCAGGTTGACTGTGTGACCTACCTCTGTTTTCACGCTGCAGGTTGCCTCCCATCTTGGTGAGGTTCTCGATCTTCTCCTCCAGTCTCTTACACAGCACCTGTGTGTCTGGGGTCAGGGAGGACATGGACGCTGCACACAGAAATAAGTTGTACATATCACAGCAGACTAGATTCACCACTGCAATCAGTTTGGTTTGTGAATTTGCACTTTACGTTGCACTGATTAGAACAATGATACTTCTATAATCCCACTTAAAGACAGCATCGAATCATAGTAAATAAGAAATATGAACACATCATTCCAAAAACAACTTGGTAGTGAACATTAAAACAGAAAGAAAGAGATAGACTGAGAGAACAAATTCTACATGTATTAGTGGTAGAACTTGATTGCATCTACCAAACTTAGAGGCAGGTAAAAGGAAAGGGCAAGCACTGAGATGACATATAGCACACCGAACAGACAAGATAAACAGGTCATACTTTTTCTTTGTGCTACCATGGTGACAAATATGGGGACTTAGGAATGTAAATACAGAATCAACTTTTGTCACACAAACAATTCAAGAACTCAAAAATAAAGTTTGTGACACAATTTAGGAACAATACATTTACATGAATAATGTATTAATGGTTTTTTATATATAAAACAAATTACAAGGTTTACACTGAAATGGGAACACTAAAACTCAAGGCCTTTTCATTCTGAAAGACAAATGTTGGTATAAACACCAGCAATCAAGTTCATACCACAGCTGCCAACATCTACCTGGATGAAAGCTTTCGCTGTCCATGTCTCTATCTGGGTTAGGTGAAAGTGACACAGGTGTGCAGTCTACAGGTGAGACAACAAGGTGAGTAGCAGGGTGTGTCTGATGGCGGAGTGCACCGGGCGGGGTACAGAGTGAGGTAAGAAGGGTATTGGCAGACCCAGAGAAGGATGGATGACAAGAGAGGGAGCCATCTGGTGAGCAGGAACACAGAGGGGATCACTGACTGTCAGACACATGCACTTAATACAGCCTGACACATGCACTTATTACAGTCCGAAACATGCACTTAATACAGTCCAACACATGCACTTATTACAGTCCAACACATGCACTTATTACAGCCCGACACATGCACTTATTACAGTCCAACACATGCACTATTACAGCTCGACACATGCACTTAATACAGTCCATCACATGCACTTATTACAGTCCAACACATGCACTTATTACAGTTCAACACATGCACTTAATACAGGCTGACACATGCACATAATACATTCCAACACATGCACTTATTACAGATCTACCAAAGAAAACCTTCAGATTGCACCACTAAATCCTAAATATGTTTACATTTTACAATGAAATAGGAACGTTATTCATATTGAGCTGATCAGAAATCAAGAAATATGAAGTGTAAAACCCTGGAACTGCAACCAACTGTAATAAAACCTATCAAATTCCTTCGCACAGGACAACCATGTACACAGTTCAGTCCTAAACCGCATACTTGAGTGTGGTCAACTGGTGAGGATTTCCTCTTGCGGGTTCCTTGTTTTTGTAATGCTAGATTATGGTATAATGGTGCATAGTTCTTGTTTTAAGGTCCAGTAACCATGAATAACATTCCTTGCAAAATCTAAACATATTCAAGATCCAGAACAAATCCAAGGGTTTTCTTAGGGAGGATTGTATTAGTATGGTTGGCAGGTTTTAGAACTTCATCCAAAATGTCCTCAGATTTGTTTTCAAACAAAATGATGAAGAATAATGTCCAGTCAAACCTTGACAAAATCATGAAAATGGCCTTGGGTTATTTTCCCCTAGCAAATCACTGAAACAGTCGGACACCATTTTGATGGTCTCCACTGCCTGATGAATTAGTCAAAGACTCCCAGACAGAACTGGTCATGTTCCTCTGTCCAGAGTGCTAGTAGTTAGACTCAACCATAATACATGTTCTGGCCCACATTAGCGGTTCATGATGAAATCTTGTGTTCATGTGAACAGGAATTACCCTTTGTCCCTTTCATCACTTGCATTTTCTGGACTTACAAGACCAAGTGAATATTCAAAGAGCAAACTATATGACTGTAGAGTCCTTACAAGATCAGTTTTCTTAAATATAAGCAAATGTTTGACCCCACTGAATGTAGGTGAGTTTCTATTGTTGATCAAATCTCACAGATTGGGATGAAATCAGTGTAAGGGAGGTAACTCATTAACAAACAAATGTTTAAAGAAGAAGTTGACTAAATGTCTCAACTAAGATGGTCATATACACCTACTATGTATACAAAACTAAATATTTCACAGTGATACTAAAACAAAAACAGGAATGTATGGCTATGATGAAATAGAGATAAGCTAGTTAGAGCAAATATGAGCTAATAGCTGCACCACAAGACTGCATTACCATCCCCTATATGGAAGATACAACCCTCATGACAGCGTCACGCAATGGCCAATAATCAAGTCAACATTCAGATGATTTTAATGGAGGTCATCTTCTTTAATTCAGATGATTATTACAACCATCAAAGAAGGGCTTAAACCAGAGCTGTGAGGTATTGTGAGATACAACTAGGTACAAGCAGTACAGGTCAATTAGTAACTGGTAGACACATAGATAGGCTAGCACTTCCACCCACCTTCTATTCTCCTTCATAAACATTCAATGTATCCTTATCTCAGTCCTCATTTGAGTCCAGTAAATTCCCTCAACAAACATACAGCCATTTGGATCTATTCACCGACCATCCCCTTTACACATAATGCACAATATTATCTGCAAACTGCAACTCTGTCTCCCCTATACACATGTGAAGCACTTCCTAGGCAGGGCAGAGTGTTGGAGACGTCAACATGCTGATATTTACCTAGACCTGGTCAGGGATGATATTTACTAAGGTAGACAGTTTGAAATCCTGGTTGTATCCAGGAGATGTTGTACAGGCTGACCAGAGTCAATGTGCTTACCTCTGCTTCTGTAAGGAGAACCGATATACGCTGACCGCCCCGGCGAGCTGCCAGCTGATATACGACTTGATTCGTACCGACTGTCTTGTCGAGGTTTACTCCGTGAACTGCTGAGATCAGCAGAGCAGCTCCTACGATGACGACGCTGTGGAGTTTGTGGGGCCGAGGTGACTTCTGGAATGAATTAAAACTGAATTTGAAACAACAGTTTTTCTTATGTGACCTTGAAGTGAAATCTGTGCAGATACCAATGAACATCCCTGAAATTCATGAAGTGAAAATGATGAGCAATGTCAATTTTAACTGATTTTCCAAATATATAGATGAAGAGATGAAAGAAGTTTAGTATTTTGTAGAAACATGTAAATTGTAAAATTAACAATTTTCAACAAGAAGCACAGAATTTAAACCTAGAGTCCTTGCTAAAAAGCAAGCTCAACACACCGACAATATCACATACTCCCTCATACTACATACATATGATGGTCAAAGCAGTAACTCCCCTTTGTGGGATGGGGTCCTA
The DNA here is from genome assembly GCF_003918875.1 of Haliotis rubra. NCBI lineage: Eukaryota > Metazoa > Mollusca > Gastropoda > Lepetellida > Haliotidae > Haliotis > Haliotis rubra. The sequence goes on from NW_025767004.1 coordinate 1,093,718, forward strand.
ACTGACTCAGTACAACTTGAGGAGATGTAGCAGTATACTTAAAGACCAAATGTGTTGCACATGGCAGTGCTTGTCAACATCAATACCATGAATTCTGTAAGCGAAGCAAATGACAAGATCTTACCTCGGACTGATGACACCCCTGAAAAGTCTATATTTGACCTTGCCCTTGCCCGGAGCCAGGTTGGTTCGATCTCAGAGTCGGACAGGGAGTCTATGTCTGGAGATGACCCAGAATCCTTAGATCTGAGAGAACATGAAGCAAACTGTAACCAAGTTTGTTGTCAAGCTGCAGTTTTACTACTTGCACATGACCATACAGCAAAGACGTTGGACATGAGCAGGTGAGGAAAGTCATGCATCATCTGTGTTGCACGACTTAAAATAGGCACTAGCACATGCAGGGACCTCCTCTCTAAATAGTAAATACCAGGGCCTAGATTTTCGAAGCTCTCTTCGCGCTAAGATAGTCATAAGTTAATGTTAATGTATGGCACTTACGACTATCTTAGAGCTAAGAGAGCTTCGAAAATCTAGGCCCAGGATCATTGAATACATGTACTTTGCTTCTATTGTTTATTTTGATTGCAGCCTGTATATCACTGGGTGGCAGTGATCAGTGATCCACACCATGGAGCTGAGACCAGGCCCTCATGACATGTTAAAGGAGTGGTATCTGAAGATGGGTTGTTGGGGACCTGAACTAATCTTGAACATGGGGATGTAAGGACCAATGCTGTATATAAGGTGGGGAAAGGAAACAGGTAAATGATGTACCTTCTATCTCTTGCTTGTACAGGTGAGGAATGGTACACTGAAGGATGCAGGTTTGACTTCTGAGTTACCTCCCTTTGTCCAGCAATCAACGACCTCATCTCCTTCAGCAGATCCTTCAACTCCTGGCCCACTACAGCATAGTTCTCAGTGGGTTCCTGGGAATGTGGGTTGTCAAAGAGAATCGTAACTCAGTCATTTAAATAGATTTCAAATATGTCTTCGTTTAACAAGCAATTTACTTGGGTTTCAGCAGGAACACTTTTTACATTAAAGGAGAATACTAACGAAAATAAAACTTGTCATAGGGGAAAAGGCATTCTAAAAGTCACCTTCCGTGATTAAACTTGAACAAAAAGTTTGTAAACTCACAATAAACATGCAAAAAATGTACTTGTATTTCCGCCTACTACGGAAACACCCCACAGTTAATGAGCAGAGAGGGTATCACATGACATGACGTCATATGTGCCTGTTGCTGATGGCTTTCTCCTTGATTTTACCTCACAACTGAATAGTGTCTTTTGATTCTAAAGCAATAAAAGATGTTCTGATGTCATTTCTGAAATGGATGTTAGACCGTATCAATACGATCCAATTTTACATCTTGCAAGATAATCTTCCAGTGAAGATGAAGAAGAATCAAGTGAAATGGAGGCACCGCTTGATGTTAAAGTAATATAAAAAATAGGCCATATAAATTACCAGGAATATTATTTGTCAGCAAAATGTGATACAGTCCAACAATCACACCCACCCCTATAAATAAATGACTAGTGCCTAAAAATATTTTTATAAAATGTGTTTGCAGTTCCTTTTGTGTCAAATGGGTGACTGCAGGGTGTCTGGGATTTTTTTTTTTTAAATGATTATGCTTCAGACGGGGGAAAATAGAAATTATCTGCTGCAAAAATTACTCTGGAATTATTTTGTTGAAAAATATTAGGATCCTAGTTCTCATTAATAACGTATTAAGTTTCCATAGAAGATCCCAGCCATTTTGAGTAGAGATAATATAACGCAGATAAGTTATTCCTCGAAAACTGGTGAATCATAATATACAAGTCAGGACAATGTATATTCCCTAGTTTTTTCTTATGTAAATAGTTATGTGCTCGGTCATAACCTTAGAATAACATACAGAACAACTTTCTTGGCACACACAACTGACAAATTGCGAGTCTGATGCCGACGTGCGTAATTGGACAAAATAGAAAACAATGAATGTAACAAGTACTTCATGATTTGCCGATGTAATCGGCAATTTGTCGGGTTGACTGCAGCATTTAGGGCTCAAAGCCGGGACGAACGTTATACAGCGAAACATTTTCAAGCTTATGTGAAATCTCTTACTGATTTTGATAATATATAGCTCATGGGTATCAGTCGAACTGCCCCAGCTACAAAATGCCCAAGCAAATTTTGTCATTGATCCTAATTTGGTCAAATGTATTTAAAATGAGTAAATATATACCATAAATGCATAGTTTTTGTCATCTTTGATATTATATTCTTCATTTAAAGGTTATTAGGAAGAAATATTTCTGATAAATGTTCCATTAGTAAACTCATAACTATATATATAAATTATATATGCAAAACATAACATCAAAGTTGACAAAAACTATGCATGTATGGCATATCATTTTAAACAAATCCTTTTGAACACCACCCTGGGGCAATTTGACCAGAAATCCGTTCAATTGGAACATTTATCCTGCCTAAATCATGTCGGAAGAAATGGTGGCTCTTTCCATTGTTAGATGATGCAGGCAACGCAATACACCACCACCGTAGAATTTACAAAACAAAAACGACAGAAACTACACGATTTGTATTACTGTAGCGCTTGGTCTTTGGCAATATGGCCGGCTCTAGTCACATATGACGTCACAAGCGGAAAGGTCACGTGAGTTCCAACGGAATATGCATAATGGCTGAAGCTCAGATAACAGAAACTGTTTTCACGACTAAAGCATAAATACCCGTATGTTTGAAAAAAAATTGGAGTACATGTTTCTGATGACTTTATCTTTCACCCAGCAAATTATTGCAATTGTCTCACGTTCTTCTTTAAGTTCCACCTTGGTAGGCTTCTGTAAATAATGAAGTCTGGATTAGATAATCCAGCGATGAATATTGTCAGTAATGACTGCTCTTGGTTAAGATTCCAGATTTATGCTTGTGACTAGTGTTTGAAATCAGTCTGTGAAAACTAAGTCATTGGTCAAGAATTAGTTTAATGACACCCCTTCAGGAACGATATGCTTTGAGCTGAGAAGTGATTTGACAGTACAACCGTAGATGGTAAGCCACATACAGTTCTAGATATAGAGGAGCACCACTGTCACCACTGATGTGATGTCTGCCAGCATTACCTTTGGTTCCTGTGCTTGAATGCTGGTTGCTGGCTTGTGGGGGTAGGTGAAACCGCCGGACTCCCTCCCCTTCCGGGACGCAGGGGTATGTGTTCTACTGGATCGACCTGTAGGGGGTATGGCAGAGTAGGGCGTCTTGCCAGTTATTACTTGCTCAGCCTCCTGTAAACATATAGTAGAACCTAGTCAGGTAATGCATGCAGTAGTAAACATGCTGTGCATGATAGTAAATGTGTGACAGTAAACATACTGTCTATGATAGTAAACATGCTGTGTGTGATAGTAAACATCCTGTGTGTGATAGTAAACATACTGTCTGTGATAGTAAACATCCTGTGTGTGATAGTAAACATGGTGTGTGATAGTAGACATACTTTCTGTGATAGTAAACATGGTGTGTGACAGTAAACATACTGTCTGTGATAGTAAACATGGTGTGTGATAGTAAACATACTGTCTGTGATAGTAAACATGCTGTGTGATAGTAAACATTGTCTGTGATAGTAAACATGCTGTGTGATAGTAAACATTGTCTGTGATAGTAAACATGCTGTGTGATAGTAAACATGCCATTTGTGATAGTAAACATTGTGTGATAGTAAACATGCTGTGTGATAGTAAACATTGTCTGTGATAGTAAACATGCTGTGTGATAGTAAACATGCCATTTGTGATAGTAAACACTGTGTGATAGTAAACATCCTGTGTGCGATTGTAAACATTGTCTGTGATAGTAAACATCCTGTGTGATAGTAAACATGTCATTTGTGATAGTAAACATTGTGTGATAGTAAACATCCTGTGTGTGATTGTAAACATGGTGTGTGATAGTAAACATACTGTCTGTGATAGTAAACATGGTGTGTGATAGTAAACATACTGTCTGTGATAGTAAACATGGTGTGTGATAGTAAACATACTGTCTGTGATAGTAAACATGCTGTGTGATAGTAAACATTGTCTGTGATAGTAAACATGCTGTGTGATAGTAAACATGCCATTTGTGATAGTAAACATTGTGTGATAGTAAACATCCTGTGTGTGATTGTAAACATGGTGTGATAGTAAACATTGTTTGTGATAGTAAACATCCTGTGTGTGATAGTAAACATTTTGTGTGATAGTAAACATTTGTGATAGTAAACATTGTGTGTGTGATAGTAAACATGTGTGATAGTAAACATGTATGTAATAGTAAACATCATGTGTGTGATAGTAAACATCCTGTGTGATAGTAAACATTGTGTGTGATAGTAAACATTGTGTGTGATAGTAAACATGGTGAGTGATAGTAAACATTGTGTGTGCGACAGTAAACATTGTGTGTGATAGTAAACATTGTGTGTGTGATAGTAAACATCGTGTGTGACAGTAAACAATGTGTGTGATAGTAAACACTGTGTGATAGTAAACATTGTGTGTGAGACAGTAAACACTGTGTGTGATAGTAAACACTGTGTGATAGTAAACATTGTGTGTGATAGTAAACATTGTGTGATAGTAAACATTGTGTGTGATAGTAAACATCCTAAAGATAGTAAACATGAGTAATCATAAACGTGGTGTGTGTGATAGTAAACATGTGTGCGATAGTAAACATGGTGTGTGATAGTAAACATGAGTAATCATAAACGTGGTGTGTGATAGTAAACATGTGTGTGATAGTAAACATGTGTGTAATAGTAAACATGTTGTGTGTGATAGTAAACATGCTGTGTGTGATGCAAATGTGACTGTCTGACCTTGAGATCCAGCTGGTGGTTGATCTTGAGTCTGGCAATGTCTTGTTCAAACTGCTCCATCTTGGCCTGTGCTGTTGCCGTCTTCAGACCAGCCTGAAGTTGTCAAACATGGATATATATAATTAGCTACTGAGCTGAAGTTGTCAAACATGGTTATATGTAATTAGCTATTGAGCAGATGTAGTCAAATATGGTGTAACATAATTAGCTCCATTTGCAGATTGTTTAGAGAAGCTCCACGTGCAGGCTGCTTACAGAAGCTCCACAGACAGACAGCCTTATCTAAGTTTAAACTTATCTGCATACATTGCCTATACAACTGTAACTGGTCCTACCAGCATATTGGTGAAGACAGCTAGTAAGATATATACACAGACACACCTCGCAATGAGAAATGACTTACCTTCTCCAGCTTGGCCTCCATGAGAGCCATGCGCTCTCTCAGATCGTGGTTCTTGGCAGCACTGGCCTCCAGCTGCTCCGCCAGCTCCTGGGTGTGCTGCATGGACTTGCTGAGAGACTTCTTCAGACTCTCCTTGTCCTTCTCTACCACCAGCTTCTCCTGCAAAGAGATACAGTCGATACACCTTACACAGGTACTGTTATAGTGACTAATTCAGAACAGCCATCATCCAAATATTTAAAAAGTCCAAAACCTATGTAGTCCAGATATGTGAGACTTTATTGTAATAATTGATATGACGCTAACCTGTATTCTTAATCACTACTGTACATCCTTATCACTACCGCATTGTACATTGACTTGTCATCCCATTAATTATTGTATAAGACATTTATAACCTTCATTGGTAATCCCCCCCCTTGGCCGTGTCTGCCATCACATCAACTGGTCAAGGATGTGCTATTGTTCTTTCTGTCAATCCATTGATGAGTCGTTGCCTGTCCATTGTTGTCCAAAACTGTACATATATACTTAGTATGCTCACATCTAGACGGTGAAGGGTACGAGTCCGGGATGCCGACTGTCTGTGTGTTGGGACGACCACGAGCAGGATAATGCCGCTCCTAGGAAACGCCCTGGGGATGAGCATGAACTCTGCTCACCTTTATACTTATGTATTTGGTTGTGAGCTCAACGAATTTTGAGTCTTGTCAACATATTGTCAACATATACTGCGTCTTAATTCCGAGCTAAATCCCCAGTCGAGTCCAGTACCATATGCCATGCGTTGACAAATTAAGTCTCACATATCTGGACTACATAGGTTTTGGACTTTTTATATATTTGGACGATGGCTGTCCTGAATTGGTCACTATAACAGTACACCCACTTCACAGGGACTGAATACACCTTACATGAGTAGACACACTTCACAGAACTGAATACACCTTACACAGACACACTACACAGGGACTGAATACACCTTACATGAGTAGACACACTTCACAGGGACTGAATACACCTTACATGGTACACAGGGAGTGAATACACTACACAGGTAGACACACTTGAGGTACACACACTTCACAGGACTGAATACACCTTACATGGTACACACACTACACAGGGACTGAATACACCTTACACAGGGTACACTTCACATGAGTAGACACACACTTCACAGGGACTGAATACACTTACACAGGTAGTACACACACTTCACAGGGACTGAATACACCTTACACAGGTACACACACTACACAGGGACTGAATACACCTTACACAGGTACACACACTACACAGGGACTGAATACACCTTACACAGGTACACACTTCACAGGGACTGAATACACCTTACACAGGTACACACACTTCACAGGGACTGAATACACCTTACACAGGTACACACACTACACAGGGACTGAATACACCTTACACAGGTACACACACTACACAGGGACTGAATACACCTTACACAGGTACACACACTACACAGGGACTGAATACACCTTACACAGGTACACACACTACACAGGGACTGAATACACCTTACACAGGTACACACACTCACAGGAGCTGGATACACCTTACACAGGTACACACACACACAGGACTGGATACACCTTACACAGGTGTACTTACACACACTTTACAGGGAGTGGATACACACACACCTTACATGGGTACACACACTTCACAGGGACTGAATACAACTTACACAGGTACACACACACACTACACAGGGACTGAATACACCTTTACACAGGTACACACACACAAACAGGGACTGAATACACCTTACACAGGTACACACACTACACAGGGACTGGATACACCTTACACAGGTACACACACTACACAGGGAGTGGATACACCTTACACAGGTACACACACTACACAGGGAGTGGATACACCTTACACAGGTACACACACTTCACAGGGACTGAATACAACTTACACAGGTACACACACTACACAGGGACTGAATACACCTTACACAGGTACACACACTTTACAGGGAGTGGATACACCTTACATAGGTACACACACTTCACAGGGACTGAATACACCTTACACAGGTACACACACTACACAGGGACTGAATACACCTTACACAGGTACACACACTAAACAGGGACTGAATACACCTTACACAGGTACACACACTAAACAGGGACTGAATACACCTTACACAGGTACACACACTACACAGGGAGTGGATACACCTTACACAGGTACACACACTTCACAGGGACTGAATACACCTTACACAAGTACACACACTACACAGGGACTGGATACACCTTACACAGGTACACACACTAGACAGGGACTGAATACACCTTACACAGGTACACACACTACACAGGGACTGAATACCAACCTTACACAGGTACACACACACACACAGGACTGGATACACCTTACACAGGTACTTACACACAGGGACTGAATACACCTTACACAGGTACACACACTACACAGGGAGTGGATACACCTTACATAGGTACACACACTACACATGGACTGAATACACCTTACACAGGTACACACACTAAACAGGGACTGAATACACCTTACACAGGTACACACACTACACAGGGAGTGGATACACCTTACACAGGTACATACACCACAGGACTGAATACACCTTACACAGGTACACACACTTCACAGGGACTGAATACACCTTACACAGGTACACACACTTCACAGGGACTGAATACACCTTACACAGGTACACACACTTCAGAGGGACTGAATACACCTTACACAGGTACACACACTTTATGGACTGAATACACCTTGACACAGGTACACACACTTCACACAGGACTGAATACACCTTACACAGGTACAACACACTACACAGGGACTGAATACACCTTACACAGGTACACACACACTACACAGGGACTGAATACAACTTACACAGGTACACACACACTACATAGGAGCTGGATACACCTTACACAGGTACACACACTACACAGGAGGTGGATACACCTTACACAGGTACACACACTTTACAGGAGTGGATACACCCTTACACAGGTACACACACTTCACAGGGACTGAATACACCTTACACAGGTACACACACTACACAGGACTGAATACACCTTACACAGGTACACACACTAAACAGGACTGAATACACCTTCCACAGGTACACACACACTACACAGGGACTGGATACACCTTACACAGGTACACACACCACACAGGACTGAATACACCTTTACACAGGTACACACACACTAAACAGGGACTGAATACACCTTACACAGGTACACACACACTCACAGGGACTGAATACAGCCACACAGGTACACACACACACACATGGACTGAATACACCTTACACAGGTACACACACTAAACAGGGACTGAATACACCTTACACAAGTACACACACTACACAGGGAGTGGATACACCTTACACAGGTAATAACACACCACACAGGAGTGGATACACCTTACACAGGTACACACACTTTCACAGGGACTGGATACACCTTACACAGGTACACACACTACACAGGGACTGAATACACCTTACACAGGTACACACACACACACAGGGACTGAATACACCTTTACACAGGTACACACACACACACAGGGAGTGGATACACACCACACAGGTACACACAGTTCACAAGGACTGAATACACCTTACACAGGTACACACACACTAAACAGGGACTGAATACACCCTTACACAGGTACACACACTCACACAGGAGTGGATACAGCCTACACAGGTACACACACTACACATGGACTGAATACACCTTACACAGGTACACACACACTAAACAGGGACTGAATACACCTTACACAAGTACACACACTACACAGGAGTGGATACACCTTACACAGGTACACACACTACACAGCGAGTGGATACACCTTACACAGGTTTACACACACTTTACAGGGAGTGGATACACCTTCCACAGGTACACACACTTCACAGGGACTGAATACAACTTACACAGGTACAACACACTACACAGGGACTGAATAAACACCTTACACAGGTACACACACACACACAGGGAGTGGATACACCTTACACAGGTACACACACATTCACAGGGACTGAATACACCTTACACAAGTACACACACTACACAGGAGTGGATACACCTTACATAGGTACACACACACTACACATGGACTGAATACACCTTACACAGGTACACACACTAAACAGGACTGAATACACCTTACACAGGTACACACACTACACAGGGAGTGGATACACCTTACACAGGTACACACACTACACATGGACTGAATACACCTTACACAGGTACACACACTAAACAGGGACTGAATACATCCTACACACTACACAGGACTGAATACACCTTTACACACACACACACACACACAGGACTGAATACACCTTACACAGGCACACACACTACACAGGACTGAATACACCTTACACAGGTACACACACTAAACAGGACTGAATACACCTTACACAGGCACACACACTAAAACACAGGACTGAATACACCTTACACAAGTACACACACACACACAGGGAGTGGATACACCCACACAGGTACACACACTTCACAGGGACTGAATACAATCTTATGCAGGTACACACACCACACAGGGACTGAATACACCTTTACACAGGTACACACACTTTTACAGGAGTGGATACACCTTACATTAGGTACACACACTTCACAGGACTGAATACACCTTACACAGGTACACACACACTACACAGGACTGAATACAACTTCACACAGGTACACACACTACACAGGGACTGAACACACCTTACACAAGTACACACACTACACAGGGACTGAATACACCTTTACACAGGTGACAATACATCTTACATGGACTGAATACACCTTACACAGGTACACACACACACAGGGACTGAATACACCTTTACACAGGTACACACACTACACAGGAGTGGATACACCTTACACAGGTACACACACTTACACAGGGACTGAATACACCTTACACAGGTACACACACACTAAACAGGGACTGAATACACCTTACACAAGTACACACACTTCACAGGGACTGAATACACCTTACACAGGTACACACACACTCACAGGGACTGGATACACCTTACACAGGTACACACACTACACAGGACTGAATACACCTTACACAGGTACACACACTACACAGGGACTGAATACACCTTACACAGGTACACACACACCACACAGGGACTGAATACACCCTTACACAAGTACACACACTACACAGGGACTGAATACACCTTACACAGGTACACACACTACACATGGACTGAATACACCTTACACAGGTACACACACTAAACAGGGACTGAATACACCTTACACAGGTACACACACTACACAGGGAGTGGATACACCTTACACAGGTACACACACTTCACAGGGACTGAATACAACTTATGCAGGTACACACACTACACAGGGACTGAATACACCTTACACAGGTACACACACTTTACAGGGAGTGGATACACCTTACACAGGTACACACACTTCACAGGGACTGAATACACCTTACACAGGTACACACACTTCACAGGGACTGAATACAACTTACGCAGGTACACACACTACACAGGGACTGAATACACCTTACACAGGTACACACACTTTACAGGGACTGAATACACCTTACATGGGTACACACACTACACAGGGACTGAATACACCTTTACACAGGTACACACACTACTACACAGGACTGAATACACCTTACACAGGTACACACACTAAATAGGGACTGAATACACCTTACACAGGTACACACACACTACACGGGAGTGGATACACCTACACAGGTACACACTTCACAGGGACCGAATACAACTTTACACAGGTACACACACTACACAGGACTGAATACACGCCTACACAGGTACACACACACAGGGACTGAATTACACAGGCACACACTACCCGCCACAGGACTGAATACACCTTACACAGGTACACACACTTCACAGGGACTGAATACACCTTACACAAGTACACACACATAGGGACTGAATACACCTTACACAGGTACACACACTACACAGGGACTGAATACACCTTACACAGGTACACACACTTCACAAGGACTGAATACACCTTACACAGGTACACACACTACACATGGACTGAATACACCTTACACAGGTACACACACTACACAGGGAGTGAATACACCTTACCATCGTGCATGGGGAGTGCGGTCTCCGAAACGTTTGCTACAAATGTGGAACAAGTTGCTGATTGCTTTCCCATGATTGCCTGTCCTAGCAACTCTGCAGGAACTACTGACAAACACGGATAAGTTGGACCAGCGCAGAGAATGAGTTTACAAGAAGTAGGCGGTGCACGACAATGAGCAAACCCATTTGGCTTGTGAAAGGTAGAGCAGATGTAGTGCATAAGACTCATAAGACTCTCATGTCGGTGTAGCAAGTCGCACTTGATCGTGGACAACCTGGGGCCCCTTCGCTAACAATTGCAATGCCAATGGGCAGCACTCATACATGCTAATATGGGTCAATTGTCCGGTAGGTGCTCAACTTATCCTTGTTTGCCAGTAGGGAATGGTGCCAGATAATGATCGCATCATGTGAACCACATATGCGCTTATGACAGTTGTCATTTTTGGACAATTAAATTGTCAATATTTTAGACATTTCAGCCTTGGTTAGATACTCTCATTTTCCAGGATCATCTCACACATGATCGCTGTCATTTTGTTGCATATGAAAATAAACGTTTGTTCTTAAAACATGTCTCCACGCAATACTGTCTTTGGCTATTTCAACAGATGCACACACTCCGACATATTTCCTTTGAAAAGGGTGATCCTGAACAAACTTTAAGTATAAAACTGAGGTTACAGAAATATATACCTTAGCTAATGTTTCCAGTTTGTCTTCAAACTTCCTGACTTTTGACAATAATGAATCAAGTTCTCCTCTCTTGTTGGTGATCTCCTTCTGCATCTTGTCAGCATACTTCACAGCTGGGAATTATAACGTTACAATGGTTACAGCAATACGCAGAAGTATAACACCAGTTACCATGGTCACAGTAGCATGCAGTCCTGGGTTACAGCAATACGCAGAAGTATAACACCAGTTACCATGGTCACAGTAGCATGCAGTCCTGGGTTACAGCAATACGCAGAAGTATAACACCAGTTATCATGGTCACAGTAGCATGCAGTACAGCACACGCAGGTTAACACCAGCAGTATAACACCAGTTATCATGGTCACAGTAGCATGCAGTCCTGGGTTACAGCAATACGCAGAAGTATAACACCAGTTATCCTGGTCACAGAAGCATGCAGTCCTGGGTTACAGCAACATGTCATCATGTATTACAGTGAGTACAGGACAGGCCTTTCTGGACATACATATGTCAAAGTGTAACTGAGAGTCAATTGCATGCATGCTAAACATAATAGGTGGACATTTAAAGAAATACATCTAATCATTATATTATATATGTATACAACATTTAGATTTGCGGCATGTTTGTCTCAGGAAAACAAAGGTAAGCTGAATATATCAGAAAACAATGGTGTACATATTCCATATAATCAGAATTACATGCCTTACATTTTCTAATACCCTGCAGAAAATTAACCTCCTGCTCACAATCAATGTTTAAATTGGAAAAGCGTTATCTTAAGTTTGCCTGATGTAATAGTGAATAATAACAGTAATGTTTTGAAGTTGAAATAATATGACATCTTTGGAAAGTTTTAAAAGTCACTGAGCTAGCACTGCTGAAACGTGCCCTTTAGATGCAAACATAAAAATGAAAATATCTGCTTAGTTGGCATTCTAAAGTGAATATGTAAGAAAAAAAAGCAACCTCCCAGAGAGCAATAAACCAGGATAACCTTAATTGTATGCATATTCTTCACACAAGACAAGACAGTAGACAGAGACTCAACAGGTTCCCTAGCATTCATGACCCAATAAACGTGAGAAGTAGGACTAGGACTGGTGGCTGAAAACTCAGTATATTGTTACCATGGTTACAGTGCTGATGAGGATAATGATATCGCCTCCACCCACCTTTGTTATCTACAGAGTCTTTACTTTTCAGAGTCTTCTGGGCTAACTTCACATCATGTTCTGCTCCTGTAACCATTGACATCGACTGTTATTAGTCCTGCTACAGGCACTGACCAACACAAAGATACAGAGGTACGTCAGCATACATCAGCATCTTACTTAAACAACTTCTGTCACTGCCAAGCAACACAATTATACAAAACATTTTAATCACAAAACCAAACCTGTAAAAAGGTCAAACTATATCAACCCCTTACTTCATCCAAGTAACATCTGGGATTTAATTTAAAGACATTCAAAATTTCTGCAACATAACCTAAGAGTCCTGCCCTTCAGTCAAGGTTTTGCTGCACAACAGATATCCTGCTACATGTTCATGGTAGCACAGTATTTGAAATATGTGCTAGTCCACTGGACCGAGACAAGCAGATTGTGCTGAGGACAAGTGAAAGTCAACTGATGGTCGTCCTCACTACTTGTAGTACCGGTATATAAACATGATAAAGGGTAGAAATTCTGAGCCAGTACTCAGTGCTTCATGTGTGCTACAAATTGGAAATGAAAAAACTGACTTGTCTCGTTCAAGCAGGACAAGCTACAACCTTTGAGAACTTTCTACTAGTCCTCTGTGAGGACGCAATACGCCACTAAGCATCTTGATTACCTTTTAACCTTGATTGCAGTTTACTAATTTCCTTCTCATAACTTGACCTCAGCTTCGATAGCTCCTTCTTAATCATGTCTTTAGCCTGGGTAATATTGGCGACTTCTAGCCGACTGTCTTTAAGTTCCTTGAACAGGTTGTCTTTCTCCTGATGCATGATGTCCATCTCCTGCACCTTGAGAGCCAAGTCCTCTGTCAGCCTCATCCTCTCCTCCTCCAACTCTCGTATACGCTTTTCCTTCAATCGCAGTTTCTTCCCCATGCTGTCCTGCCCCGTCCTCAATTCATCGACTGCTGCCGACTTTTCATTTAACAAATATATAATCCTTTCTTTCTCCTCACGAATATTTTCACTGGTTTTAGAATTGGCTTCCACTAGCTGGGATATATTGTCTGACTGCTGCTTCAAAGCCAAAACATTTCTCTCCTTCTCATCCACCTGCATTAGAAGTTTTTCTTTGGTTGCCTTAAGCTGTGCAAGCTCCTCATTCTTCTGTTCCAGGAGACTGAAATAATAGTCTTTTTTCCTTTGACACTCGCTCCACATCTCCCTTCCTGTCACTGACCAGTTCAGATAGATGTCTTTTTTCACTCATAGCAGAGTCAAGTTGGATTCGAGCAGACTCGAGTTTCTCGGTAAGTTCCTTCACCTGCTCTTTGAAGGTGGCCATTTCAGACTTGGCTACCTCTAGTTCCACGGTCACCTTGCTGCACTTCTCTGTCTGGCTGGTCAGCTGCGCCATCAGGCTCCGGATGTGGTCATTACTGCGCTCTCGTTCAGTCTTCTCCGCTGTCGACACCTGAAGATAATTGTCAAGGAACAAGGTAAGAAGATGGCAGTCTGTAAACCATGAAGTCTGGATCATATTATCAGTCCCACATACTTAACTTAAGTGGGGATGTGAAGAAGTTTTGTAATTAAAGTATGTACTTGTCACAATGAAGACCCCCATTTCTAGTATCTATAACCATGATATTGGAGGAATATTGCTAAAACAGTGTAACACTATACTCACTATTTTGAGTGGATTTTGTGTTCGATTAAGTTCATCAAACTACACAAACAATTGTTACAAAACATCTACACTCATGGATTCAGCAGATTATTTCAGAGCAGAAAGATATTTTCAGAAGACGTCTGACAGCACACGATCATTGATTTGACCCTCCCTATAGTTAGCTGTGGGGCAAGCCAGGGATGTTCCGACTCCTGATCCAAACAAACATCTGCAGACCTCACCCGATCCTGCAGCTGTGAAGAACACTCCTGTTTGACCACATCCAGCATCTTCTCCAGCCTCTCCACGTCCTGCTGCCTGCTGGTCAGCGAGTTCTCTGTCACCAGCAGCTTGCTCCTCAGCTCCTCCTCACGCTCCAGCTGCTTCTTAATGCAGACACGCTCCATCCCCAGCTCCGCCTCCAGTCTGGACACACAGCCCTGCCGGCACACAGCCCATATACATGTAGGTGCACTTGTTTACAATCAAGCTTAGTTGGTTACAATCACGCTTAGTTGTTTACAATCATGCTTAGTTGGTTACAATCATGCCCTTCCACACTTGTACAGATACATAGAGAAATCACCTATTGTGTTAACCGACTTGAAATGTGATAAAAACTAAAAATATCTTAACCACATATTTTCATATGTCTAATAATATTTATTTCTGTGTGTGCTAAAGGCTTAACAAAATGGAGCAACTGCTTGTGTTCAGGTAATCTGCTCAATGAGCAGCAACATTCCATCAATAACATCATACTTTGCTATGCAGTGATGCCATAGCTAAACAGATGTACATATGCACTACTTATCAAGTATGATTTCACATGATTCTAGGCTGCACAGATTTGACCACAGACTTTGATAATGTCATAAGAACCCTCCCAAACATGACAGTGAGAGTTGTGCAGTGACTTCATCTATAGTAGAAACTTGATGCAATGCCTAACAGTCACAGGCATGAGATGACAACATAGGTTTGTCTCCAACTTCCTGGATTTTTACATTAATCAATTTTATACATATACTGGTGAAAGTCTAACAAATTTCAGGAGACAATTTCACAAGAGAATTAACGTCAAACATGATGTAATTTTTTATGTTTCACAAACCTGGTCATAACCCACAAAGTAATTAAAATCCCAGGTTCTAATGCTATCCCCTCTAACTTGATCTCTATAATACACATGGGTAACATACTATATAACTATATATATTACCTGGAAGTCATGTATATGCGTTTCCATGGCACCGCATTTCCTGACAGAATCCTCTCTGTCAGCTCTCATCAAACTCATGTCTCTTTGCACTTTGTCCATGCTGGTCTCCAGGGTGTCTCTCTGTTGGAACACACGTTACCACTAAATACGCTCAAATACCTATTATCATACCTATTCTATTCTCATCATAAGATTATTGCAAAAACTTGTTTCTTCAATTGTTGACCTAATGTAAATCACAGTCACCAGTATGAGCAAGCAGTAAGAGTGGACATTTCTTGTGCATTACTGTGACACTGTTCCAGATTTGTGTCTACAGGACACCAGACTAGATGAAATTAATTGCAAGTGATTCCAGATGGTTCGGTTGCCAGATGGTTCGGTTGGAATCTTTGCTTTCAGGAACCAAGAACAAACCAGGGCCGATGGAGGACACCTGTGTTCTGATTAGCTGATAATAAAGATACACATGTTTCACGATTACACTGAACGATATCACTGATTTTATATCGTTGTCTAAATATTTTTGTGAGTTACTGATTTATGGAGAAAAGTTCCTATTGTTGAACGATCAATGTACGTAAGAATTGAATCCATATATATTGAGTTTATGGGGTCAAAAACATAAAAGCCAGTGTCTTTCCCATTTCGTAATCTCAATAGCTTAATTACCAAAAAGTATCATCTGTTATTTCCAGAATTTCTTACTATGGATTCTGCAGTGAAATAATGGGACAAAGGACGGAGTCGTAGTGTAAGTGATAAATATGTAATACAGTCATTTTCATTATGGATAAGACATCAGCAACTTCACAGTCCACCCGCCTCATGATGCTATACCTTCAACTGTATTAAAATAACTGATTGATTGTTGTTTAACACCACACTCAGCAATATTCCAGCTATATGGCAGCGGTCTGTAAATAATCAAGTCTGGACCACACAATCCAGTGATCAACAGCAAGCACATTATTCTATGCAATTGGGATACAATGACATGTGTCAACCAAGTCAGCGAGGCTGACCATCTGATCCTGTTAGTTGCCCCTTACAACAAGCGTGGGTTACTGAAGACCAATTCTCACCCCGATCTTCACGTGTCGTATCAAAATAGTATTAACAGCTGTAAGACTTGTCTCTTTAGAACACATTTCAGATCATGTCAGTCACCGCTTTTATGTCCCTACATTAATTTATTGATCCTATATGTTGGAGTTAAGAAGACACTGAATACTACCAGAAGGGTGCAAGGGTGAAACAAACATTGGACTGCATGATTTAGTTGCTCTGCACAGTTACCCTTTCCTGCCACTTGGTTCGGTCGTCAGCATGTTCCTCTTTCAGCTGCCGCACCTTCGTCTCAAGATCCGTGATCAGGTCATCCTTCAGCTTAATCTGCTGGTCATACTGGCTCCTGCAGCAGCATACAAACATCTCTCCATAAGGCACAAACATCTCACACTCATAAACATCTCTCCATAAGGCACAAACATGTCACACTCGCACAAACATGTCACACTCGCACAAACATGTCACACAAACATCTCTTCATTAAATGCAAACATCTTGCCTTTTTAGACAAACATCTTTTCATCAGACATGAACAATTCCCCCCATCAGACACAAATCTAATCAGGAACAAACATCAGAGTACAGGACTCACTGAAGGAGTTGGAGCTGATTCTGCAGGGACGTGGCCTGTTTGCGGGCGTTCACGGCTCTCTCATTGGCGGTTTCCAGCTGCAGCTCATGTTCTGATGTCATCTGAGTCACTCTGACACAGAAAGAAGTTTAGCTGAAATGGTTTCTGGTATTGTACACTGCTTCACAGGAACTGCCGTGTCTTGTTCACCACGGTTTGACAGACACATGTACACTGATGTAGTTATTGTGTACTTCCTGTATACCCTGCTTAATTACATCAATCCTGGATCCAGAGGCTATCATGAAGTGAAATGATATATCTCCTCCCATGACAACCTACATTGTGGATGGATATCAAAGAAGCTTTAGTCCTACATGGTGGAAGGATATCATAGAGATGTGAGGACTACATGGTGGAAGGATATCATAGAGGTGTGAGGACTACATGGTGGAAGGATATCACAGAGATGTGAGGACTACATGGTGGAGTGATATCACAGAGGTGTGAGGACTACATGGTGGAGTGATATCACAGAGGTGTGAGGACTACATGGTTGAAGGATATCACAGAGGGGTGAGGACTACATGGTGGAAGGATATCATATAGGTGTGACTACATGGTGGAAGGATATCGCAGAGATGTGAGGACTACATGGTAGAGTGATATCAGAGAGGCGTGAGGACTACATGGTGGAGTGATATCACAGAGGGGTGAGGACTACATGGTGGTGGGATATCACAGAGGTGTGAGGACTACATGGTGGAAGGATATCACAGAGGGGTGAGGACGTAAATGGTGCAGGGATATCACAGAGGTGTGAGGACTACATGGTGGAAGGATATCACACAGATGTCAGGACTACATGGTGGAGTGATATCACACAGATGTGAAGACTACATGGTGGAGTGATATCACAGAGGTGTGAGGACCTTAAGGTGGAAGGATATCACAGAGGTGTGAGGACTACATGGTGGAGAGATATCACAGAGGTGTGAGGACTACATGGTGGAGAGATATCACACAGGCGTGAGGACCTACATGGTTGAGGGATATCACACAGGTGTGAGGACCTACATGGTGGAAGGATATCACAGAGGTGTGAGGACCTGCATGGTGAAGAGATTTCAATCATGTGGAAGGACTTGCATAGAGTGGAATTATCATATCCACCTTTAATCATTGGAAAATGGAACATGTGCCCTACTTCATGACAACCTAGAAAAATGAGAACATTCAAGGCTAAAAAACTCCTTTCTTACAAAAACTAAGGAGCATGTAAGAAGAAAGCCTGCAGTTAGCAAAAACCTAATTACCTTTTCAAAGCATCTTCTGATTCTCTTTGTAAACTGAAAAAGGGGAAGAAAAATCATGCATTCATTTTTCACAGCAGTTTAAAACAACGACATCAGGATCTGGCAACCCACAAATCTGTCTACAGTTGTCTTTTTGTTTCACTACAATGTTTTATATCAGCTACACTGTGGTTTGTTGTTATTCGGTATTTAATGACACACTCAAAATATTTCAGCAATATGGCTGCCGCTTGTACAAATATACAAATCTGGGCCGGACAGTGCTAACGTGTGGTCCACCCGACTGGGCTATGACGATGCCATCACTGAGTGTGTTCAACCATACACTGGAGCCCTTAAGCCTATCATGAGTTGCTGGAGATCTATTCTAACATAGAACAATCCCCTGAAAGTCAGATCTCTGTCCTCACTACCACTAAACAAACTATAAGAACATACCATTACAGACCCTATGTACAGCCAAGTAGGCCATCACCCACCAGATGGCAATATGGTTGTGTGATTGTGTTTTGTAATCAAATGACCTCAAAAGGTCAACATGGGGTTACTGCACAACTGATTGCCTCAACAATCATCATCTACCTCTCTCTTCAATGGGATGAACATTCATAAATCTGGAGAAAGGTGTTTAATTGGCAGCTAATGTAGACATCTCCATTTTTAAGTGACACGTGATCTGATCTCCTACGATCTTAATTCAGAAACAGAGAGAGATTGAATCTTGAATCCCAGCAAGATAGCTGATGTATGATCTTAGTGATGTATGATCTCTGTTAACACACACATGAACACTTACTTCTCATGATAGTCTTTGGCAAGCGTTTGTACTTTCTGAGAAGACATGGACTGAGAGTTCTCCAGATCCTGCTGGACCTGAAACATTTAAACATATATATACCAGAGCACCTATACATTTGACAGAGGAATCGGAGAAGGGTGCACGCGGTTCCCCAGTGACAAAGTTAACAAAGTCAGATGATAAGTAGAAAAGGTAGGTGGTTCAAAACCTTATCGCCACAGTATTACAAGTTGAGCTCTCTTTGAAGACAATTATAAATATCCCATATAATAAAACACGAAAGGATTGTTTCACATTTTCAAACATTTGAGGAATTAGTAATGAAACGGTCAAACTAACTAAAATGGCCCATGGAATAACATTAATGTCTTGTTTGTTTTGAACAGAAATGATTTGTTTTGAACAGTAACACAACAGTGAACCTAGTAACCCATACCACAGGAACACAACAGTGAACCTAGTAACCCATACCACAGTAACACAACAGTGAACCTAGTAACCCATACCACAGTAACACAACAGTGAACCTAGTTACCCATACCACAGGAACACAACAGTGAACCTAGTAACCCATACCACAGGAACACAACAGTGAGCCTAGTAACCCATACCACAGGAACACAACAGTGAACCTAGTAACCCATACCACAGTAACACAACAGTGAACCTAGTAACCCATACCACAGTAACACAACAGTGAACCTAGTAACCCATACCACAGCAACACAACAGTGAACCTAGTAACCCATACCACAGTAACACAACAGTGAACCTAGTAACCCATACCACAGTAACACAACAGTGAACCTAGTAACCCATACCACAGGAACACAACAGTGAACCTAGTAACCCATACCACAGCAACACAACAGTGAACCTAGTAACCCATACCACAGTAACACAACAGTGAACCTAGTAACCCATACCACAGCAACACAACAGTGAACCTAGTAACCCATTCCACAGTAACACAAAAGTGAACCTAGTAACCCACACCACAGCAACACAACAGTGAACCTAGTACCCCATACCACAGTAACACAACAGTGAGCCTTATAATGCATACCTCATTAACTTTTTTTCGTTTTGCATCCAGTTCCGTGTCCAGTTCCTGCAGACATCTTTCCAGAGTGTGGATCAACATGGCTGGGCCCTGGCTGGACACAAAGTTGGACTCGAAGAATGGCTTTCCTCGGCACTTCTCCCTCTCAGCCAGCAGTGTCTGGATCTGAGTGATGGTAGTGTTGGCGATGTGGCTGGTATGGCTGATAGCTTCCAGCTTCTTGTTGGCATCTGCGAGGGACGTCTCCTGACCCTTATTGCGTTCATGTTGTTGCTGGAGAGAGGCCTTGAGCTTAGAGATGACAGCCTCCTGGCTCATTGCCTCCTTCTGTCTGTAAGTACAGTACAAACTTACACAGGTAACACAGGTAACACTAGCAACATGCCAAAACGTGTGTTGTGTAAAGCCACACTCAGCAATATTCCAGTTGTTTGAAGGCTGAAAATCAAACATGAGTACTCAGTATTTTGATCAACAATTGTGTCTGTGTGTAACAATGACACACCATCAACCAAGCCTGACTCTACACTACAAATGCTATTCGATCCATGAACACAAGTAATCAGGCAATGTATACACATCTTATGTCTCTCAGTGGCAGGACTTTGTATTTGGCCCAAGTGGCTGTGGGTTGTAAATGTAACTAACCCTGGTAAAAATCCACTGGCCCAGGAATTCAAAATGAAAAATATCCCATTTTCAGATTAAAACTGTGGGGTAGGACCATCTTCCAGTACTCCTCCATCCTATCGTCAGTGGGCTGTCCAGCCCCAAGTAGGAACAACGTTTAACCTGGCAGGAAGTGTCAATTTTTAAACTCTACTTCTAACAACTGTCAACAGAGATCACATAAGCAAAGAATTCTTTCAGTTTTGATTCCACCAGTAGACAAATGATGGAAATATCCCTGCCCATGAGTTGTAGACCTACAGCTATATTGCAGTGTCAGCGGGTCCTACCTGAGTTCTAGTATTGTGTCTCGGTTCACAATCGTCTCATGCAGTTTGGACTTCAGCTCTTCAATGTTGACACGGAACTGGCGCTTTTGGCTTTCAGTTGTGTCATTAACCTGCAGGAAAAAAAGTCATTTTTTTTATTAAGTGTCTGTCTGAATTAAGGTGACAACACGCTGATGGTTCTGTCTGTTCTTAAATCATGCGTTGAAATCTTTTCCGAAAGTGATGAGAGTCATGCCTTTTTTTTCAGTTGCAAATTGAATAGAAAGTTTGTGCCATTTTCTTTCAGATGAGTTACAAAATACTAATCTGCTTGAACAGATTACTGGCCTGAGTTCATCAAAGCCTAGATAGCAATATCAATATGTTTCTTTCGTATGAAGCCAATGACTTTCCTACCCAGAGTTCCTTGAGGCTAGCCCTTTACCTATGACACATCTTACACAGGCCATTCATGTGTTGTTCCAACTGTTCATGTTGGATGTGTCTACACATTAACATATACAGTGAGACCCCGGATATCCGGACACATTCGTTTTTACATAAATCGTCCGGATAACTGAATATCCGGATATCTGGATTTCTGTCATCCAGGCTTACCGTATATTACTGTCTATAAGCCGAATTTGAGGATAAAAAAGCAGTGTGTAGGAGGGGGCAGCTTATCTTCATGAGTTACGCTTTTGTTAAACTTTTTTCCAGGGGTAAGAAAACAACATCATATCACTTCGCGGGAACAAACAACAGAAGACAACATTGTCAGTAATGACGTCAAATTTGCAATTAAACATCACTAGACAAGATTATTTACCTTTTATGTTCTAAGTTGTTTTTGCAAGGCATTGTATTATTTGCAGGGATTAAGATTACCGTGTGTATTTGAGCCGGAAATAGCAATCAGCTGTGCACACGTTTCCTGGCGATCAAGTTCAAACATGCACAATAATATAGTAGGTGTTTGAACAGTAGCGAGCATACACTTCTGGTTTAAAATCACTTCCAGAACAGCATGGTCGTTTTGATTTGACAACGACAATTTACTCTGTGTCAGACAGGCCTACTAATCACCACCAATACCCTGCTGATCAATCATTAATCCGGATTAGCAGACCTTGTCTTGTGTCAAAACACGTGGGACTCTCGCGCTTCCCTTCACACGGTCAGCGGTAGATCAAAGCTTGGTGCGGATAAGTGAGTCAATTTTGTGTTGCTTTAACCAGTTGGTTTGTAAAATTTACCGTCCGGGAACGGAAACCGCATATCCGTTATAGACAGTCACTTTTATAACGTAAGAGATTGTTTTTTAATGAAAATTGACCGGAAGGAGAGGTTTCCGGATATTTGGGGTCCGGGTATCTGGGGTCTCACTGTAGATATGTCATGTAATGTTAAACTGTCAGTGAGAATATATCCCAAAGCATGAAATCCATTTTCTGTCCGCATATTTATCCTTCACATGCTGACACCAAAGCAGTATGGAGAGCAAGTGATACAGTCAATTTGATGTAAAGAAATACTGTCAGTAGTATGTCTGTAAACAGATGAAAAACAATATGACATGCACATCAACAGACTTGCATTAAGCCCCTGTGTTCTTAATTCAGAATAAATATCCAAGACAAAAAGTCCAGCCATGTGATAATCCAACACTAACAGTGTCACCAGTGGAACATTTCTCTACAAAATGAAAACATATACCAGCGAATGCAGCACTGTATTTTGTAGCCTATCACTACACCCATCATTATTCCAAGTGTCTACCAACACTGACTGAGAAGGAAGTAGTTTATCAATACTAACCTCCTGAGCCATGCAGCCTGTTTCAAGAACAGGTGTTGTGATTTGATATGTCTGATTAAGCAATTACAATAGATATTTCCAACTTCATGGTACAATGAATATTCTACATCCAACACAGCATATTGTTTTCAGTTTACTTTAGCAAAATGACAAGCAGGCTTATCTGAAAGTCAAATGACAGAAGCTGCCCACAGATTTTCATGGTCATAACTCAGGTTTGAAATGGTCATAAAATCCAGTCTAAAACAGCATTTAAATTCTATTTTAAATCTTGGTGCACAAGGACTGTCTAGCCTGAGAAAACACTAAACTGAAGTTGTCCTCAAGGCATTGTTGATCATGGTTTACATTACAACAGTCATGTCAAAACCAAGCCCCACTTCACTTTCATCTGCCCTCATATCGACCTAATCCCTCCACCACTCTTATCAAGATCAAGTGTCAACAAACCAAGACAACTGATTACACCGCCACCTGGGCAGGTGCTACATACCCCCACCCCTGATCCCCCATCCCCGACACATACATTCCAGTGCTATACAAGTCGCAGCTTACCAGTCACACTGGCTACTGAGAGCTATCTGATCATCCTGTGTTTCTTCTGAGAAAGTGTTCCTACATATATCAACTTGAGCTGCTATCATCTACTGCTATGTGCTTCCAAACTGATACAGGACTGAGGAGTAGGGTACAATCATGCTAACACATGCAGTCTAACAGATTGTAGACAGCTGTACTCCCATAGCAGATGTCTCTTCAAAGGGGAATAAGAAACCATATCTCCCTCTAAAGAAGGGCATAAAACCTGTTACCGAATGTGGTTTAGAGATAACTTGGATGTAGGAGAGAAGAACAGGCCAGTTTCACAAGTCATTAAGACAGAAAGAACTTCCCATATCTGGAAGCCTCACCTCCTGAAGTTTCTTCCTGAGGTCAGACACTTGTTCCTGAGATTCTTTGAGAGCTCGTTCCAGATGGGATCTACACACAAGTTAGGAAACACATGTCAAACAACGCGTGTCGCAGTAGATATGGCATTAACATTAACAATACACAGCTTGTCATCTTGCTAAACAACATCTACATATATAATAAGGTATTTAAACACATACCAGCCTTCCTGTTAATGTGCAAGTGCTCTAGTAGCTTTAAAAGTAGCAAGTTACCAGTAACATATCATAAGGCAACCATATCACTAAGACCAGTGAAAATCGGTGGAACCCATGGGTTAAGAGTGTGGAACGTACGGTGGAACAAACTCGAAGGCTCTGTTCCTGGAGGTGGAGAGTTCCGGTGTGGGTGGCAGTGTGGAGAAGGCTGACTTGGAGGGGCTGGATGGAACGCTGGTGAAGCTGTGACTGGGAGGGAGGTCTGTGAGCAGTTGGGACTGCAGCCGGTCAGTTTCCTTCCGCTGCTGCTCCAGCTGCACCCTGGCAACAGTCACCATGGTAACTGAGTCACTGGATACCGACAGTCAGCAATGTAACACTAAATGCTCCAACAGTGCCCAAACAACAGTCAACCATGGCTGACAAGACAATGAATATTCAATGCCATTAAACAGAACATATTGGTATCTATATATATTTGCTGAGGTGGACAACAGTACTACATAGTGTGAATACAGGGAAGGGATAGAATAGTGCAAATAAATATTTCCTGCAGCAGGCTGAGTGGACATTTTCAAGCATAAGCTTGTGGTAATTCCATATAGTTTAAATCATGATTCAAGCAACTTAGTGGGATTCTTGATTCTGACTGGCTGATTACTGACCACAAATGATCTTAAACCAAACTTCAAGGATGGCAACTCACACAGACTGCTGCACCACTTGCTCACCATATTTTCATCTTGGTAACCTGTATGCATGTTCTGAGACAAAGTCAATCTAAAATCGGAATAGTTCGATGACGACCTACCAGATTCAACTAATGTGAATAGAATTCTTAACCAAAATGATACAGGTCCAAATATTAGAATAAAAACTAACAAAATGTCACTAAGTAAAACGCTTCAGAGACAAAGTGCATGCCAAGAGACAAAGTGCATGCCAAGTCTGTTTCCTCAAACAAGGAATATATGTAATGACATGGAACCCTTCTATGTCAGTTGGGTCTCAAATCAAGGAATATATGTCCGAGGTCTGACATGGTGCAGTTGGGTCTAGACATAAACACAGTACCTGAGGTCTGACATGGTGCAGTTGGGTCTAGACATAAACACAGTACCTGAGGTCTGACATGGTGCAGTTGGGTCTAGACATAAACACAGTACCTGAGGTCTGACATGGTGCAGTTGGGTCTAGACATAAACACAGTACCTGAGGTCTGACATGGTGCAGTTGGGTCTAGACATAAACACAGTACCTGAGGTCTGACATGGTGCAGTTGGGTCTAGATATAAACACAGTACCTGAGGTCTGACATGGTGCAGTTGGGTCTAGATATAAACACAGTACCTGAGGTCTGACATGGTGCAGTTGGGTCTAGATATAAACACAGTACCTGAGGTCTCACATGGTGCAGTTGGGTCTAGATATAAACACAGTACCTGAGGTCTCACATGGTGCAGTTGGGTCTAGATATAGATATAAACACAGTACCTGAGGTCTTACATGGTGCAGTTGGGTCTAGACATAAACACAGTATCTGAGGTCTGACATGGTGCAGTTGGGTCTAGACATAAACACAGAGCCTGAGGTCTGACATGGTGCAGTTGGGTAGCAGTATCTGAGGTCTAGACTAGATAAACATGGTGCAGTGGGTCCTGAGGTCTGACATGGTGCAGTTGGGTCTAGACATAAACACAGTACCTGAGGTCTGACATGGTGCAGTTGGGTCTAGACATAAACACAGTACCTGAGGTCTGACATGGTGCAGTTGGGTCTAGACATAAACACAGTACCTGAGGTCTGACATGAGGTCTGCAGTTGGGTCTAGACATAAACACAGTAGTTGGGTCTAGACATAAACACTGAGGTCTGACATGGTGCAGTTGGGTCTAGACATAAACACAGTACCTGAGGAGGTCTAAACACATGGTGCAGTTGGGTCTAGACATAAACACAGTACCTGAGGTCTGACATGGTGCAGTTGGGTCTAGACATAAACACAGTACCTGAGGTCTGACATGGTGCAGTTGGGTCTAGACATAAACACAGTACCTGAGGTCTGACATGGTGCAGTTGGGTCTAGACATAAACACAGTACCTGAGGTCTGACATGGTGCAGTTGGGTCTAGACATAAACACAGTACCTGAGGTCTGACATGGTGCAGTTGGGTCTAGACATAAACACAGTACCTGAGGTCTGACATGGTGCAGTTGGGTCTAGACATAAACACAGTACCTGAGGTCTGACATGGTGCAGTTGGGTCTAGATATAAACACAGTACCTGAGGTCTGA
Organism: Haliotis rubra; assembly: GCF_003918875.1. NCBI lineage: Eukaryota > Metazoa > Mollusca > Gastropoda > Lepetellida > Haliotidae > Haliotis > Haliotis rubra. Next base: position 1,120,974 of record NW_025767004.1, read on the forward strand.
CATGGTGCAGTTGGGTCTAGACATAAAAGTACACAGTACCTGACATGGTGAGGTCTCATAAAACACAGTACCTGAGGTCTGACATGGTGCAGTTGGGTCTAGACATAAACACAGTACCTGAGGTCTGACATGGTGCAGTTGGGTCTAGATATAAACACAGTACCTGAGGTCTGACATGGTGCAGTTGGGTCTAGATATAAACACAGTACCTGAGGTCTGAGATAGTCTTTTGTTCGGATGAAATGTCAATGAGAGATGCAAGGGATGCAGGAGGTACCACAGGCTTCACAGTCTGGAAAATAGGGTTTCAGTACACAATTATTGTTATTATCAAGATGATTATGCAAATTGCAAAACATAAGGTACAAATGCATCAATGAGTACCGAACATGCTGAACACATCCTTTCACTAGGGCTGCACTTGGATGCCACTTAAAGGAGGAATCCACTTTGAGGCAAATATTGTACATATCATGAATATTGGGTAATGAACACAAAAACAAGCCAGCAGTTGATGTATCATAAATGATATTCTGTGAAACAAAAAGAAACACATTCTTTGACATGTTGTCAAACCGACCATACTTATTTATCACGGCAATGACCAGTAACCACATTACAGTCAAATTAAAGATCTAGGAATGTTGACTATTACCCAGCTTGGCTTGGATATATTCCATTTTGCATACATCGTTTTTAGGGGATAACTGTACTGTGTTTGATGAATTGGAGACGTATACCGGTGGTTATATAGCCGCAAATTTAGTTATATCGGCGACGCAAGCAAGCGATATCGATATATCGCTAAATTTGCTGCTATATAACCACCAGTATACGCCCCCCAATTCAGCCAAACACAGTACAGTTATCCCCATTCTAATTCAACTCGTTTTACGCTGTTTTTTCGATAAAGAATTCATTATTTAAACCAGGTCAAAGTTCCTCTAGGTCAAAGGTTAATCATATCACTCCTTGAACTTACACCATCGCCAGAAAAAGTAGTTCCCTTTTCAAACTACACACGTTTATTATGTGCAAACAGACTAAATCTGACAATGATGAAGAGATCATAGTATTATCGATAAAATGGAAGGAATTATGATGAAACCGCCCTCTAGTTAAAGAAACGAGCGGCCCGCTGATTCCTTAACTACGGGCCATTATCAGTTCTGTTGTCAAATGACATCACAGCAGGTGACGTCACGCTCCATAATGACGTCATAATCTTGTTTCATGATCTAACAGTGTTGGGTCAACAGCCCGTTGCGAGTTAGTTGTTTGAACTTAAAATTAAATTTATGATACTATTTTGTCGTTTTTAACACAAATTCCACCCATTTTACCTGGATAGGGCAGTTATTTGACCTATGGCTTCTGCAAATGACAATGTCCTGCAAAGCAGCGTTACCCCAAAAGTGTAGGGATACATTTAAAGGTTTTGGTGAATCGGGTTTCAAATTGCGACCGTATATGCTGATATATGTGGTCGGAAATTTATAGCATTGACCAATCAGAACTCGTGTTACATACTAAGTTGAATTAGAATGATAAATATCACATAGAATTCAAGTGAAAACACTCTGTTTGAAAAAATACTGATACTCTATTCTAGTGATCGCGAATAACAAATTGAATTCATGATTGGATATGATTCAATTCACCAAATATGTGAATGAATCATAACAACCCTACTTATGACAGTAACTAATTCACTCTATCTTCTTGTCAATACTGTTCTATGCAGCAAACTTAAAAATGGGTTAATGAAACAACAAAATACCATCCAGAAAGGATATTTTGTTTATTTCATATGGACTATTGTCATGATTATAACCTGAGATTACACAAACCAATAGACATGTACTGGACTCGGGCTGCCGGCAACTGGCAGTGGTTGCAGACCTTGTTTGACAGTTTAGACTAGTAGTCTAGGGAGACTGACTCACCTCAAAACTGGTATCGGTTGCATCCATGCTCAGATTTCCTGAAATGTAAGAGCATGACAACATGACATCCACGTGTTCGAAGGTTGTCTGAAGTCTTCATTAGAGTATGCCTGTTACTACCGATTACTGCAGATAACCACAATTACTGTTACAGCATTTGATATCACATGGATACAAGGTGGAATACCTACACGGGTTACTAGATACATGAGACAAGCACATAATAAGGATGTTCCACATGCCAACATAGGGGCTGTGGGGTAGCCTAATGGTTAGAGCATTCTCTCAGCACGGTGAAGACCCGGGTTTGATTCCCCATATGGGTACATGTGTGAAGCCCATTTCTGGTGTCCCCTGGTGTCATATTGCTGGAATATTGCTAAAAGCGGCTTAAACTAAACTCACTCACTCACATGCCAACATGGGATGCCATCACACTGTGTATTGCACTCTACAGTAACGCACTTTGTGTGCATTACACAGATCAAAATAGCAATCCACTCATGCTTATTGATTGATGAAAAATGTAGTTTTATAACAGCACCTTACTCTGCCATCTTTTTCAGTTCTTACACGTCACAAAGTGATCATAGCACAGCTGTAAATATTATCCTGCATTGTGAAATTACATGCATCCCAAATAGAAAAGTACCAGACAATAGGATATTGACAGATTCAAGCTGGTTTATAAGGCTGGCAAAGGCTTCCTGTTACCACTAGCCATTACTGCACGGTGTACATGTACCTATTCCATTGGCTATCACGCTCTGTTAATGATGTCTGTGAGTTGTTCAGATAAGAAACAAAGTTTGGTGAACAACTGAACCCCTACCCTGTCTATTAGTATTAAACTGTATGTACTTGAGTAATATCTATTAAACCTTAAGCATTCATCTGAGGGACACTAGAAGACATTACAATTTGGGAGGCTCTTCATGATAAAGAACATTTTTCTTTCTGCATGTACAGATATGATGATAACAGCATGTGGACAATACTGATTGTTTACACATCTGTCAGGATTCCTGTACTTCGTGAATGAGAGTGTGGGTAATACTTGAATTCTTAGATAGGTTTTAGAAAACAAGTATGACACAAATGTGAGTGTAAAGATTTATGTTTTATCCATTATTTCTTATTCCTTTTGAACTCCTCTTCCAAACAATGCCCAGATCACAACCAAAATTGTCAGCCAACATCAACTGCTTTCAGCTGTGACATTATTTCTAGTGTTACACCATTTCTTGTGTGACATCATTTCTTGTGTGGCATCATTTCTAAAGTGACATCATTTCAAGTATCACATCATTTCTACCTCACATCACAATAACAATAAAAATTAGAATGATGTCAACAATGATGTTGGGATGTCGTAAACAATAACTGGTGGTCACAAAGTGAGTGCTGCACTACAAATGCGCTTGGTAATAAGTACTGTAATTAAAACACTACTGTCATACTCCGAGATGCATATTACTCTGCATGCCCAGGTGTGTAAGTATTGACTGTGATGTTTAAGGTTTAGAGACCTAGTCCTGCTATTAGTAGGTGTTATCATGGGGATTCAATGTTATCTAAGCTCTATGTCAAAATCTTGAGACATGATTGTTGATATGATCCAGATAAAATACTAAGTATTTCCCCTGGGAAGGAAATATAGTCCTCACTGGAAGAATAAATCCTATATGCCCCACCATGATGCAAAAAGCCACACACATTTAACATGTCAATAAAAATCATGCAACACTGCACAACTTGACCTCAGCACTTTCAAACAAATGCTTTCTATCAATTTTCAATATATTTTAACTTTTGTACAAAGGCAGCGTGAAATATGTGGGCAAGATAATTTGTTGTTGCAATATCATTCAGGGTATATGTGTTTGTAATTTGCATTCATCCCTCCTTAGGTTTGATAATCATGATAATACTCTGAATTACAGCAGAACAGGTACAATGGTTTGATGACCACTTTGATGAACATGTAAAGTTGAACTGTGCTGTGTAGCACATTTTAAATATGTTTAAACATGTTAAACACTAATTTAATAATTACAGTATTTTATCTTGAGAAACTGTTTGTCTAATCAATTCTTGATGAGCGTAATAAAGTGGGTCTTCTGTAAAAATATATTTCACAAAAAAAGAAGAATAAAATATTTCATCTCATTCAAAATGTATCATGGTTATTATTATTATCATGATTTAGTTATTATTACAAGTATCCACAACAAAATTAGTACACAATATGAGCATGTATGTATGTAAGTCTTCAGAATTATTATGTATAATTTATGAATAATTATACAAAACACTGATATTTCACTAAAGATATTTAGAGTCACTAAGTCTTGTTAGCATGTTAATATTGAGGAAAATATTGTTCCATTCATATCAGTGAACTCGTGAAAACAATTTGTTCCCTGAGAAATGGAATACACCTTCAGTTGTTTGATGTCAGATTACCTTAAGACTGTAATCCAGGTTAGCTTTCATTAGTCAACCGCCTAAGGCTAAGATTATTAACCCATCGAGCATCCATGCTCACTTCTGCCATGAAGTAGGTCTTCTGCTTTATTGACATTGTTTAGAGTCATACCTCCCGGTCAGAAAAAATATCATATGTTTGCCATTAAAGTGAAATCGACACCCTGCTGTCTGACATGAAAGATCATTTCTCCTGCATGACACGAACACAAACTTTCCACGAAGTTCAGGTTTCCTACTTGGCGGATTTCCCTTGACATGCCTAGTCCTGCCTGGCTGTCATTACCTTAGTCCTTACCTGCCAAACTAGCTAATGTCACTTCTCGTAGCTTATTTCCTTCCAGTTCCAGTCTTCTTATCTGTTCAGCAAACTCTCTACTACTCTGTCTTAAACCCGCAGCAGTAAGATTAGAACCGTCATCCATGGCACTGTTGTTGTTCATTGCAGGCGTTGATGCAGACGACGGCGTCCCTTGCCCTGGGATCATGCTCACTGTGGGCACAGTTGTAAACGAAGAATTCATTGTGTCCATGTTTGATCATGAGTTGAGACATATACAGTTTGACTGCTTTGACAGTCAGGAGTATGTCATGATCACTGATATTGACTTACTTCGTGTCAACAAAGTCACACACTTCGATAAAACTTCGTAAATTCAGTTTGTTTTGTATAAAGCGGGTTTCCGCTAGCGCAGGCGCATTGACCTGTGGAAGGGAGGTAATCCATGTATTGTTAAAGTCTTAACATGGCTGAATGCGCATTCTGTGCGGCTGTGAGGAGGAACCCGGTCGTGTCCCTACAGGCGTGTGAATTTATGGGATCAGCTACGAGCTCCATCGTTTTAATATATATTCATGTTATGACTTTCATATATAAATATAACAAATTAAGATGCATGGTGAACTGTGAATGCATGAGCGTATCCAGGAATTTTGAAAGGGGAGCAATTTTTTTTCAATGTGGTCTTTCAAAAGGGGGTCATTTTCAAAAGGGGGTTCGAACCCCTGAACACACACACACACACGCACGCACGCACGCACACTCTTGGACCTCTCCGCCGCCTTCGACACGGTGGACCACAGCATCCTGTTACAGAGGCTGGAACACACTGTAGGCATCACTGGCATTGCCCTAGAGTGGTTTAGATCATATCTCACCAACAGAACTGTAAGGGTCAAAGTTGATGCTGAAGCTTCAAGTCCATCCCGGCTAAAGCCCGGCGTACCGCAGGGTTCAGTGTTGGGCCCGATCCTGTTCTCCCTGTACATTCTCCCCATCGGCAACATCATCAGGAAGTACAACCTCGAGTTTCACGGCTATGCTGATGACAACCAGCTCTATACAGGTATCAGTCCATCGAACTACACCACATCAGTTGCAGTTCTAGAGCAGTGTATCAGTGACCTCCGCACCTGGATGACCACCAACTTTCTCCAGCTAAACGACAACAAAACCGAATTCATGATAATTGGCACCAAGGTACAACAAAACAAGATCTCTAATCCCTCACTCTCAGTTGGTAGAGACACCATTGCTCCATCACAACAGGTGAAAAATCTTGGCGTGACATTCTCAAGTTCCATGTCACCAGACTCCCACTCTCTGGCCATAGCGAGGGCTGCGTCACTACATCTTCGGCGTGTTGGGAAGATCAGGCGCTATCTGTACATCGAGACCACTAAACTCCTTATCCGATGTTATGTTACCTCCAGGCTTGACTACTGTAACTCTCTGATTTCCGGAACAACCTCCATCAACAGACCCCAACGGGTACAAAACAGATCTAGAGCTGCACGAGTCGTAACAAGAACGAATAATCGAATCTGACCAGACAATCTAATGATCAACAGCATGAGTATCGATCTACCCAACTAGGATACGATGACATGTGTCAACCAAGTTAGCGAGCCTGACCACCCGATCCCGTTGGTCACCTCTTACGGCAAGCATATGGGTTACTGGTGGTGGTCCGATTAATTGAAATAATCGAAGATTGCTCGCAGTGACTAAACGACCAAGCAATCGAACATGTTTTCTCGTAATCGAACACGACCGATCTTGGAACACTTGTTTGCATTAACAATATTTTTCACAGGGATGGTTTTGTCTGTATCATTAAATTTACATTTCATAAGCACTACAAGCTCGTTCCAAGTCATGATTGAATTTATCTTAAAGAATCAAGGAAATATGTGTTCCTAACATACTAATGATCATTTAAATATGCAAAATTTGCAAATGGACTTTATGCAATTTGCAAGAAACCCAAATTACTACATGTTTTTTCTTTATTTTTTGTGTGCATTAACAAAGATAACAGGAACATTTGATAAATGACGCTAACCAATTATTTTCGATGATTGATCGGTTGTAATGGACCAATCATCAATTATTAGATTTTAACCAATTCCCAACACTATGGGTTACTGAAGATCAATTCTAGATAACCAGGATCTTCACGGCTAGGCGTGCCAGACACTTTTCCATTGTCATATTCATCCCAATTATGTTTCTCGGTTGTCATTTACAGTGTCGTTTCCATGGGCTTCACCAACTGGAAACGCCGAAGACCCTGGTTCGATTCCCAACATGGGTACAATGTGTGAAGCCCATGTCTGGCGTCCCCCACCATGATATTGCTGGAATATTGCTAAAACCCAACTCACTCATTCACTCAACTGTTGGTAGCTGTCAGCAAAGCAGAATCCGACCCTCCACCTGGATATGTTGGATATATAGCGAGCTTGTTTCGGGAATTTACATTGCGTGTGACTTGGTTAACTCGTGATCCGAAACGATAATGTGGGTGGATGTTGCTTCACGCCACTTTCAACAATATTGCTTCACGCCACTTTCAACAATATTGCTTCACGCCACTTTCAACAATATTGCTTCACGCCACGCCACTCTCAACAATATCGCTTCACGCCACTCTCAACAATGTTGCTTCACGCCACTCTCAACAATGTTGCTTCACGCCGCTCTCAACAATGTTGCTTCACGCCGCTCTCAACAATGTTGCTTCACGCCACTCTCAACAATGTTGCTTCACGCCACTCTCAACAATGTTGCTTCACGCCACGCCACTCTCAACAATATTGCTTCACGCCACGCCACTCTCAACAATATTGCTTCACGCCACTCTCAACAATGTTGCTTCACGCCACTCTCAACAATGTTGCTTCACGCCGCTCTCAACAATGTTGCTTCACGCCACTCTCAACAATGTTGCTTCACGCCACTCTCAACAATGTTGCTTCACGCCGCTCTCAACAATGTTGCTTCACGCCACTCCCAACAATGTTGCTTCACGCCACTTTCAACAATGTTGCTTCACGCCACTTTCAACAATGTTGCTTCACGCCACTCTCAACAATATTGCTTCACGCCGCTCTCAACAATATTGCTTCACGCCACTCTCAACAATATTGCAGCAATTGCTTGGGTAGTAAACAATCCATTAGAATCGTCATGTTCTATTGTTCGACAGCAGCAGCGATGAGTACAAGGTCACCCAGTCAGCAAGGTCACACATCATAAAAAACCCATGTGGTGCTGGTAGGCTCATTATGGTCCACATCTGCACAGTATTTTCTGCAATGGGCAATGGGAAAATTACTTGTTCCGTTTTGCTTTGATGGGATGATAATATCAAAGATATGGATAGGCCACAAAAAGAAGTGAGTGGTTAAATTCGTTATGACACCTGCTTCTGGTGTTTCAGATTTATACCGAAATCAACTTGATGGAATTCCACGTTTACCGCTTGGAAACTACAGTATGGAGGGATCAAACCGATGATTATAGTGGTGACGCTCTTAAGTGCTATTTATACTGTAACGAGTTTTAATTTTAATCCCTGGTTATTTACCTTGCACCCATGAAGCTTGGACCACAATGGGTGATGGAGCGCCTGTTGTGAAGGTGCGACCAGCTGGTAGACAGTTCGTGGTATCTGGATCTGAGAAGTGGTTACTATACGTAACTGTAGATATACATGGCATCGTTAACTACCCTAACATTGAAGTACCATTACGAAGGTTACAATAACGTGGCTCACAAACTCGGCATACGCTTCTGCTTACAGGTCAAGTGATCTGGTGACTTGTTTCCAAATGTGTTTATTGCGGACATGATGTTAATGTTTTCAGTTGGTTGGTTGTTACTCAGCAATATTGGCAGCGATCTGTAACTAATCGACTCTGGACCAGACAATCCAGTGATCAACAGCATCGATCTACGCATTTGGGATACAATGACATGTGTCAACCAAGTCAGCGAGCCTGACCACCCGATCTCGTTAGTTGCCTCTTACAGGTAACAAGCTTGGGTTACTGAAGGCCAATTCTATCCCGGATTTTCACGGGTCTATACTGTTTTCAGGGTAAAGAAGTTATTTCTACCTAAATACTGCGTACAGTCAACGCAACTGCGTTCAGTGCTAGCGGCTGCGTCACTATACTACACATACTACGAATCCCTTATCCCCCTGACATCAAATGTCAGGGACCCGCATCACTTCCGGCTTGCCTCCCACGCTTAACCGATAAAGCATGATATAACAGAAATGCTGTTCTCACTCACTCACTCACTCACTCACGCACGAACGCACGAACGCACTCACTCACTCAAGCATTACTTATACAATAATCCAAACACGAAACCACTGACATAATGGCGTGTTAGAGTGTCCATGTGTCCCAGGACAGGAAGCAGGTAGATAGCTAACATATGGCTGGTATATTTAGCTACTGATACGGTATAGTTAACACATGGCTGGTATATTTATCTACTGATACTGTATAGCTAACACATGGCTGGTATATTTACCTACTGATACGGTATAGTTAACACATGGATGGTATGTTTACCTACTGATACGGTATAGTGGATGGTCTAATTATATACATATGGATGGTATATTTACCTACTGATGGTATAGCTAACATATGGATGGTATATTTTTACGGCATAGCTAACATATGGATTACTGATAACGGTATAGCTACCTACTGATATAACATATGGATGGTATATTTACCTACTGATACGGATGGTATATTTACCTAACACATGGATGGTATATTTACCTACTGATACGGTATAGTTAAGCTAACATGGCTGGTATATTTAGCTACTGATACGGTATATAACTGGTATATTTAACTGATACTGTATAGTTAACACATGGCTGGTATATTTCGCTACTGATACGGTACATAGCCTGTATATTTCGCTACTGATATGGTACAGCTAACACATGGATGGTATATTTAGCTGCTGATAAGGTATAGCTAACATATGGATGGTATATTTACTTACTGATACGGTATAGCTAACATATGGATGGTATGTTTACCTACTGATACGGTATAGCTAACATATGGATGGTATATTTACCTACTGATATGGATGGTATGTTTACCTAACATATGGATGGTATATTTACCTACTGATACGGTATAGCTAACATATGGATGGTATATTTACCTACTGATACGGTATAGCTAACATATGGCTGGTATATTTACCTACTGATACGGTATAGCTAACATATGGCTGGTATATTTACCTACTGATACGGTATAGCTAACACATGGCTGGTATATTTAGCTACTGATACGGTATAGCTAACACATGGCTGGTATATTTACCTACTGATACGGTATAGCTAATATGACTGGTATATTTATCTACTGATAACACATAGCTAACATATGGCTGGTATATTTTACCTACTGGATATATTTAGCTACTGGTATAGCTAACATATGGATGGTATATTTAGCTACTGATACTGTATAGCTAAACATGGATATGGATGGTATATAACATATGGATTATATTTAGCTACTGATACGGATAACACATGGCTGGTATATTTAACTGATACTGATGGATGGTATATTTACCTACTGATACGGTATAGCTAACACATGGCTGGTATATTTACCAACTGATACGGTATAGTTAACACATGGCTGGTATATTTAGCTACTGATACGGTATAGCTAACATATGGATGGTATGTTTACCTACTGATACGGTATAGCTAACATATGGCTGTTATATTTACCAATTGATACGGTATAGCTAACATAAATTATGGATGGTACATTTATCTGCTGATACGGTATAGCTGGCATATGCTGCATTAAAAGAATGCATTGGGCTATATATCGAAGTGCCATGTATTACATACAGCTAGGAACGTACATTAGTGGAAATGGCCGTCTCCACACGCGATGAGCTGGTCCTCTGGGCACAAAAACACACAAAGAGGATGTAATAAATGACACTACTAGTACCACGACTGATATTGTCTGGCCCAGGTGTTGTTATTTACTGACTGCCCACATCAGCTGGGATGTTGTTGATCACAGTTATAGTCAACAAACAAACAAACAAATCAAGCAGTGAGGAAGTTTGATCAACAACTAATTAGATTTTTCCATGGACGTTAATGACGTTTAACTCACGGGGTGTTCTGTCGAAAAGAAAATCTTGTTAAAACGTAAGCGAAAAGAAACACTCAAACAAAATAAACAATAAAATGTTACCCAATTGAGCGAATGTCAATACTCTCTTCACAGTGCTAGCCTGTGAAAGGGCCCGATGTATCTACAGTGTGTAGTTCCGTGCTGACTTGGTTACATATCGTGTGTGTTAGCGCAGAAAAGTAATTATTGCCATTGATGTCAAGTAACAACTAAGAAAACGTCAATACGACCTACAATACATCGTGTACTTGTACCACTGGGTTTGGGACCACAGCCGGGTCGCGTGTCCAGGTGGCTACATGGCTGCCCTGGGGACGTCGTCACATTGTTACATCTACATCGACTACAACATCATCATGACCAGGAGTTTTATGTGAAAAGGGAACATAAATTACGATCGATTTATTGAATTACACTTACCATGGGTAGAAGGGAACTGTTCGTCGTTTGTGGTTCCAACTTGGGAACTTTCACGGATACTATTTCGTGGACTATTGGTGTGCTTTGTGAGAGTCTTGGATTTAAAGTTCAATGATGTACCGCCCGTGATGTCTCAACGGAATGGAGGTTTTTGAACTTATGTTTGTGAGCTTCTGTTTGGGGTTTAAAACTACAAGCGCAGGTGAGTAGTTTCTATAGTGTTCCTATAGCGATGCATACAACGTTCCTGTAGCGTTCCAATAGTGATCCTTATAACATTCCTGTAGCGTTCCAATAGTGATCCTTATAACATTCCTGTAGCGTTCCTGTAGCGTCCCAATAGTGATCCTTATAACATTCCTGTAGCGTTCCTGTAGCGTTCCAATAGTGATCCTTATAACATTCCTGTAGCGTTCCAATAGTGATCCTTATAACATTCCTGTAGCGTTCCTGTAGCGTTCCAATAGTGATCCTTATAACATTCCTGTAGCGTTAGATCCTTATAACATTCCTGTAAGGTTTGTAGCAGTTCCAATAGTGATCCTTATAACATTCCTGTCTAATAGTGATCCTTATAACATTCCTGTAGCGTTCCTGTAGCGTTCCAATAGTGATTCTTATAACAATCCTGTAGCGTTCCTGTAGCGTTCCAATAGTGATCCTTATAACATTCCTGTAGCGTTCCTGTAGCGTTCCAATAGTGATTCTTATAACAATCCTGTAGCGTTCCTGTAGCGTTCCAATAGTGATCCTTATAACATTCCTGTAGCGTTCCTGTAGCGTTCCAATGGTGATCCTTACAACATTCCTGTAGCGTTCCTGTAGCGTTCCGATAGCGATCCTTACAACATTCCTGTAGCGTTCCTGTAGCGTTCCTGTAGCGATACCTGTTTGGTGTTGCTTGGACTTGATTGTTAACACACATCTGCATCCAAAACACACAATGTTCAGTGTTCACGTAAATACTCTTGCATCACACATAGGTGTTGCTAACATACATGTATTATCTGAACTGTATGGTATTAAATGCGAAAGTGATGAATTTAATCTTTCAAGTTTCATGTAAAGTTTCATACAGATGTTATATCATACTATTTAACCAATCATCCATCCTTGAAGTTCAACATAAATTCAAGGTACATAATTGCTTGGTGAATGTTTCACTGTAAATATATAATTGACTGTTGAATATTACAGTTTGAACATTTTCACCTTTATTGCATGTAAAGGCTGACTATATAAGACTCGATATAAGAACGATGACATGCACAACAGGTCGATGAAGTTACACCCACCACGACACCATTTTACCCTGATTCACGAGTAGTCGCCTAAACATCTGTGTACATCATCGATTTGGGGAGAAAATCCGCGATTACAATCAATGTAATACAGGTATGCACAATGTCAATGAACATACACAAAGGACCTCATACATTTGCATATCCTCACAGCATATGCCTGGAACGTAGTGAAGAGGGAAGACGCTTTGTTAACTCGGAGCAGGTATAATTCCCCAATTCGGAAGCGAGTATCTGTGTGCAGACTTTCTTATGCCTATAAATCCTCGTGACATATTAGAAGCTATTAAACAACTTTATTTGTGGCTGCACATGGCTGTTCCTTCCGTTAGGATAATACATTTACACAGATACTCCTTTCACTCAATTCGCTGCAGTCAAATTATCCTGTTTACAGAGCAGACCCTTACCCTTCCTTCAAGTAAAACAACACCTTGTTGTATATGGCGGATCCTTTCCCTCCCTTCAAGTAAATCAATTCCTTGAACATGGCGGATCCTTGCCCTTCCTTCAAGTAAAACAACAACTTGTTGTACAAGGCGGATCCTTTCCCTCCCTTCAAGTAAATCAATTCCTTGAACATGGCGGATCCTTTCCCTCCCTTCAAGTAAATCAATTCCTTGAACATGGCAGATCCTTTCCCTTCCTTCAAGTAAAACAACACCTTGTTGTCCATGGCGGATCCTTTCCCTCCCTTCAAGTAAAACAATTCCTTGAACATGGCGGATCCTTGCCCTTCCTTCAAGTAAAACAACAACTTGTTGTACAAGGCGGATCCTTTCCCTCCCTTCAAGTAAATCAATTCCTTGAACATGGCGGATCCTTGCCCTTCCTTCAAGTAAAACAACACCTTGTTGTACATGGCGGATCCTTTCCCTCCCTTCAAGTAAAACAATTCATGGTTGTACATGGCGGATCCTTGACCTCCCTTCAAGTAAACCAACTCCTTCTTGTACAAGGCGGATCCTTTCCCTTCCTTCAAGTAAAACAATTCCTTCTTGTACAAGGCGGATCCTTTCCCTTCCTTCACGTAAAACAACACCTTGTTGTACATGGCGGATCCTTTCCTTCCTTCAAGAAAATCAATTCCTTGAACATGGCAGATCCTTTCCCTTCCTTCAAGTAAAACAATTCATGGTTGTACAAGGCAGATCCTTTCCTCCCTTCAAGTAAAACAATTCCTTGTTGTACATGGCAGAATCTTTCCCTTCCTTCAAGTAGTAAAACAATTCCTGGTTGTACAAGGAGGATCCTTTCCTTCCTTCAAGTAAATCAATTCCTTGTTGTACAAGGAGGATCCTTTCCCTTCCTTCAAGTAAAACAACACCTTGTTGTACAAGGCGGATCCTTTCCCTCCCTTCAAGTAAATCAATTCCTTGAACATGGCAGATCCTTTCCCTTCCTTCAAGTACAACAAATTCCTTGTTGTACATGGCGGATCCTTTCCCTTCCTTCAAGTAAAACAACAACTTGTTTTACATGGCGGATCCTTTCCCTCCCTTCAAGTAAAACAATTCCTGGTTGTACATGGCGGATCCTTTCCCTACCTTCCAGTAAACCAACTCCTTCTTCCACAAGGCGGATCCTTTCCCTTCCTTCAAATAAAACAATTCCTGGTTGTACAAGGCGGATCATTTCCCTCCCTTCAAGTAAAACAACACCTTGTTGTACAAGGCGGATCCTTTCCCTCCCTTCAAGTAAACCAACTCCTTCTTGTACAAGGCGGATCCTTTCCCTCCCTTCAAGTAAAACAACACCTTGTTGTACATGGCGGATCCTTTCCTTCCCTTCAAGTAAACCAACTCCTTCTTGTACAAGGCGGATCCTTTCCCTCCCTTCACGTAAAACAATTTCTTGTTGTACAAGGCGGATCCTTTCCCTCCCTTCACGTAAAACAACACCTCGTTGTACAAAGCGGATCCTTTCCCTCCCTTCAAGTAAAACAATTCCTTGTTGTACATGGCGGATCCTTTCCTCTCTTCAAGTAAAACAACACCTTGTTGTACAAGGCGGATTCTTTCCCTTCCTTCAAGTAAAACAACACCTTGTTGTACAAAGCGGATCCTTTCCCTCCCTTCAAGTAAAACAATTCCTTGGTGTACATGGCGGATCCTTTCCTCTCTTCAAGTAAAACAACACCTTGTTGTACAAGGCGGATTCTTTCCCTTCCTTCAAGTAAAACAACACCTTGTTGTACAAGGCGGATCCTTTCCCTTCCTTCAAGTAAACCAATTCCTTGAACATGGCGGATCCTTTCCCTTCCTTCAAGTAAAACAACACCTTGTTGTACAAGGCGGATCCTTTCCCTCCCTTCACGTAAAACAATTTCTTGAACATGTCGGATCCTTTCCCTCCCTTCAAGTAAACCAACTCCTTGTACATGGCGGATCCTTTCCCTCCCTTCACGTAAAACAACACCTTGTTGTACATGGCGGATCCTTTCCCTCCCTTCAAGTAAAACAATTCCTTGAACATGGCGGATCCTTTCCCTTCCTTCAAGTAAAACAACACCTTGTTGTACATGGCGGATCCTTTCCCTCCCTTCAAGTAAAACAATTCCTTGAACATGGCGGATCCTTGCCCTTCCTTCAAGTAAAACAACACCTTGTTGTACATGGCGGATCCTTTCCCTCCCTTCAAGTAAAACAATTCATGGTTGTACATGGCGGATCCTTGACCTCCCTTCAAGTAAACCAACTCCTTCTTGTACAAGGCGGATCCTTTCCCTTCCTTCAAGTAAAACAATTCCTTCTTGTACAAGGCGGATCCTTTCCCTTCCTTCACGTAAAACAACACCTTGTTGTACAAGGCGGATCCTTTCCCTTCCTTCAAGAAAATCAATTCCTTGAACATGGCAGATCCTTTCCCTTCCTTCAAGTAAAACAATTCATGGTTGTACAAGGCAGATCCTTTCCCTCCCTTCAAGTAAAACAATTCCTTGTTGTACATGGCAGAATCTTTCCCTTCCTTCAAGTAAAACAATTCCTGGTTGTACAAGGAGGATCCTTTCCCTTCCTTCAAGTAAATCAATTCCTTGTTGTACAAGGAGGATCCTTTCCCTTCCTTCAAGTAAAACAACACCTTGTTGTACAAGGCGGATCCTTTCCCTCCCTTCAAGTAAATCAATTCCTTGAACATGGCAGATCCTTTCCCTTCCTTCAAGTACAACAAATTCCTTGTTGTACATGGCGGATCCTTTCCCTTCCTTCAAGTAAAACAACAACTTGTTTTACATGGCGGATCCTTTCCCTCCCTTCAAGTAAAACAATTCCTTCTGTACATGGCAGATCCTTTCCTTCCCTTCAAGTAAAACAATTCCTGGTTGTACATGGCGGATCCTTTCCCTACCTTCCAGTAAACCCACTCCTTCTTCCACAAGGCGGATCCTTTCCCTTCCTTCAAGTAAAACAATTCCTGGTTGTACAAGGCGGATCATTTCCCTCCCTTCAAGTAAAACAACACCTTGTTGTACAAGGCGGATCCTTTCCCTCCCTTCAAGTAAACCAACTCCTTCTTGTACAAGGCGGATCCTTTCCCTCCCTTCAAGTAAAACAACACCTTGTTGTACATGGCGGATCCTTTCCTTCCCTTCAAGTAAACCAACTCCTTCTTGTACAAGGCGGATCCTTTCCCTCCCTTCACGTAAAACAATTCCTTGTTGTACAAGGCGGATCCTTTCCCTCCCTTCACGTAAAACAACACCTCGTTGTACAAAGCGGATCCTTTCCCTCCCTTCAAGTAAAACAATTCCTTGTTGTACATGGCGGATCCTTTCCTCTCTTCAAGTAAAACAACACCTTGTTGTACAAGGCGGATTCTTTCCCTTCCTTCAAGTAAAACAACACCTTGTTGTACAAAGCGGATCCTTTCCCTCCCTTCAAGTAAAACAAGTCCTTGTTGTACATGGCGGATCCTTTCCTCTCTTCAAGTAAAACAACACCTTGTTGTACAAGGCGGATTCTTTCCCTTCCTTCAAGTAAAACAACACCTTGTTGTACAGGGCGGATCCTTTCCCTCCCTTCACGTAAAACAATTTCTTGAACATGTCGGATCCTTTCCCTCCCTTCAAGTAAACCAACTCCTTGTACATGGCGGATCCTTTCCCTCCCTTCACGTAAAACAACACCTTGTTGTACATGGCGGATCCTTTCCCTCCCTTCAAGTAAAACAATTCCTTGAACATGGCGGATCCTTTCCCTTCCTTCAAGGTAAAACAATTCCTTGAACATGGCGGATCTTTTCGCCAACTTACTTATACTAACTGACAGACATGAATAGAAGAAACAAACCATTGTCACTCGTTGAGGAGGTTTGATAAACGGTTACGTTAGGACAGGTCATGTAACAACGATTCCTTCACTCATTATTAAATGAAATTACAAATTCATGGAAATTACATCAAAGGCTAAAGAATTCATAATATGATGCTCAGTGTTGGATGTTGTCTTCCAGCCTGTTTAGACAGCGACTTCCGGTGTGGTTATTGGGCCAGTATCCACCAGTGTGAGCTGAATCCCGCCTACATGCTGACCACGTGCCCCTGGTCCTGTAACAACCACTGCGAGTGTCCTGGTAGGTGCTGACCACGTGCCCCTGGTCCTGTAACAACCACTGTCAGTGTCCTGGTAGGTGCTGACCACGTGCCCCTGGTCCTGTAACAACCACTGCGAGTGTCCTGGTAGGTACTGACCACGTGCCCCTGGTCCTGTAACAACCACTGCGAGTGTCCTGGTAGGTGCTGACCACGTGCCCCTGGTCCTGTAACAACCACTGCCAGTGTCCTGGTAGGTACTGACCACGTGCCCCTGGTCCTTTTACAACCACTGCCAGTGTCCTGGTAGGTGCTGACCACGTACCCCTGGTCCTGTAACAACCATTGTCAGTGTCCTGGTAGGTGCTGACCACGTGCCCCTGGTCCTGTAACAACCACTGTCAGTGTCCTGATAGGTGCTGACAACGTACCCCTGGTCCTGTAACAACCACTGTCAGTGTCCTGGTAGGTGCTGACCACGTGCCCCTTGTCCTGTAACAACCACTGCGAGTGTCCTGGTAGGTGCTGACCACGTGCCCCTGGTCCTGTAACAACCACTCTCAGTGTCCTGGTAGGTGCTGACCACGTGCCCCTTGTCCTGTAACAACCACTGCGAGTTTCCTGGTAGGTGCTGACAACGTACCCCTGGTCCTGTAACAAGGACTGTCAGTGTCCTGGTAGGTACTGACCACGTACCCCTAGTCCTGGAACAACCACTGCGAGTGTCCTGATAGGTACTGACCACGTGCCCCTGGTCCTGTAACAACCACTGTCAGTGTCCTGGTAGGTGCTGACCACGTGCCCCTGGTCCTGTAACAAGCACTGTCAGTGTCCTGATAGATGCTGACCACGTGCCCCTGGTTCTGTAACAACCACTGTCAGTGTCCTGGTAGGTGCTGACAACGTACCCCTGGTCCTGTAACAACCACTGTCAGTGTCCTGGTAGGTGCTGACCACGTGCCCCTGGTCCTGTAACAACCACTGCGAGTGTCCTGGTAGGTGCTGACCACGTGCCCCTGGTTCTGTAACAACCACTGCCAGTGTCCTGGTAGGTGTTGACTACGTGCCCCTGGTCCTGTAACAAGCACTGTCAGTGTCCTGATAGGTACTGACCACGTGCCCCTTGTCCAGTAACAACCACTGTCAGTGTCCTGGTAGGTGCTGACCACGTGCCCCTAATCCTTGTAACAACCACTGTCAGTGTCCTGATAGGTCCTGACCACGTGCCCCTGGTCCTGTAACAACCACTGTCAGTGTCCTGATAGGTGCTGACCACGTGCCCCTGGTCCTGTAACAACCACTGCAGGTGTGCTGGTAAGTGCTGACTTCGTGACAATGGCTATATTTAAGTGTGTTTACTGCAGATGTGTACACCGTGGACAATGCGTGCGACTGTCTCTTGAGGGCCAAGAATGGCGAGTGTGAGTCTAACCAGATCTACCTCAACAACATCTGTAAATCCACATGTGACACCAGACTGACCAGTAAGTTAAACACCACTCACCATCTGACCACCTCCTAGCATTGTGTATTCAGATTCAATATATACACATGGGAAAAAGTATCGCAACACCCTTTCTTAACCCATCACATAGCCATTAATAATTTTGTTTGTATAAATAGTTTGACCCTTCGGACACATCATACACAGATTTTAGATATACACGTGCTACGATCAAACATGAGAATAGGGCTTCCACGGGTACTCGAGTACTCGAGGACGAGTCGGGTTTAGCTGGACTCGAGTCCATTTTCGAGGACTCGAGGACTCGAAAAGGGGAGATAACTCGAATTATTGGATTACAATGACAGACTGTCTGTCTGCCATGTGATAAGCATGAGCGGCCGTTAACGTCTAATATTAAGATAAGATATAACTTTATTACCCCGGAGGAAATTCTTATACATCCAAACTGTCTCAAAATGAATATGTACACAATTAACAAAAAATATACACAATAATTACATGCACAAAACGAAAGCTATTTACACAATAAAACTGACATGATATAATTCAATTAACCACATAGGTAAAAAAGGCTGAATAATTCTAGTTGTTATCACATGTTGATAATGCAAAATATTTGTTGCATTCACGAATACTTAATGGTATGAAAGACTGTCGAGCTCTGTTTGTTTTGAGGGAAGGTAATCGACAGCAGCGTCCAGAAAGAAGTACTTCAAAATGGTGAGATAAAATATGTTAACTATCAAATCTAATTTTAGTTGCCTTTTTGACAATCTGGCGCTCATAGATAAAGGGAATATACTCGAAGTTTTGTCGGCAGTATTAACAATTTTGAAAAGTTTGTTTTTGTTGCGATCAGACAGGCCCCATACCAACACAGAAAATTGTAGGTCAACACACTTTGAATAAAGGTTTGATAAAAACGGTTTTGTCAATGACTTGACGATAATAAGGTTCAGAATCAGAAATTAGGCCAGTAACAGTGGCGTCATCTGCGAATTTCACAGTAAACAAGTCATTTAATGACAAGTAACAGTCATTGGTATACAAAACGAAGAGTACGGATGAAAGAACACAGTCCTGTGGAGCTCCAGTAGAGGTTGAGAGGAAAGAAGATTGATAGCCATTGACACTGACATACTGAGTTCTATGTACCCTGAATTCTTTAACCCATCTAATAATGTTTTTATTAAGGCCTAGATTAAGTAGTTTACTCCTCATAAGGTGTGGCTGTATGGTATTAGTTGTTACAAGTCTGCAGATGAGAGTAATCATTATGAGATTTCACTTCTTAAAATGATTAGCTAACTATCTTAACAGACATGGAGAACGATAAAAAAATCAAATGTATGGGCGTCTTGATCTGGATAGTGAAAAGAGAAAAATAACCAAATGCCGCCTGTGCGGTATATTACTGCGTTATGCAGGCAGTACAACCAGTACGATGAAAAAAACAACCCATTTGGCAAGTAAAAATCCAAATACGGATTCTGACCAATAGGAAATGTGTTAGTCACACGACGATATGAAGTCGGAATGAAGTAAGTGTTCACTTGTGTGCCGCTTACGCTATCGTTTGTTTGAAAGGTGTGAAGTTCGAGTACTCGGGTCCGAGTCGAGTCTCACCCCTCGAGTACTCGAGTCCAAGAAAATGGACTCATTGAAGCCCTACATGAGAATCACGTAAAATACGTGCTTCCGTGACTAACCAAATATTAAGATTAAGTAATTGTTCTTACAGCTCAGTTACTCGGAAAATCGTTTGTTTTCTTTGTTGATAAGCAAATATGGAGCGAGGGTTCATCGATGGTCACGGAGTGCCTCTGACACGTTTGGGTAGCCTAGTGGCTAAAGCGTTCGCTCGTCACGCGGAGGCCCATATCTGGTGTCCCCCCGCCGTGATGTTGCTGGAATATTGATAAAAGCGGCGTAAAACCATATTCACTCACTCACTCACTCACTCACTCACTCACTCACTCACTCTAACATGACTGTAGCTTGACCTTGTGACGTTCAGGTCTACCCACAATCACAAGACTTCATGTCCTTTACGTCAACGTTGTCCAGCATAAGGGTCTAAATTCGCCTACAGTCGGCAGGGTATAGAGCCAGATGTCCTGTCACACGGCCGTGGTTATCCTCTGAGCACAAAGCAGTTCGGCTAGCTTGGCTTCAGGCTCACCTCAACGTCACTGGAATTTGAGGTCATGGGGCAGGGTCGGATGAAAGTAGATTTGTTTTCTTCATTACTGATGGCCTAGCTTTGGCACAGCAGAAATTCTGCATATGCAGAACGGAATATCTTGGAGGAAGTAACGTTTGGCGAGTTTGGCAGGAGTTCATTGAAGGGTGCTTCTGACATGTCTGAAAACTTTGACGACAAAATCTGAATGAGAACGGTACATCACTGGTTGTTTTACCATATTTCGATGGTCATCCTCTACACACAAATCCAGTCGTTCCGGATGACAATGCTAGGCTACATGGTGCGCGTGTCGTTAATGATTTCTTACCTCAAAAGGCGGTAGCAACTCTACCTTGGCTTACCAGGAGTCCGGATCTCAATCCCCATAAGGCATGTTTGCGATATTGTGGGTCGCAACTCTACCTTGGCTCACCAGGGCGCCGGATCTCAAACCCCATAAGGCATGTTTGCGATATTGTGGGTCGCAACTCTACCTTGGCTCACAAGGACACCGGATCTCAATCCCATAAGGCATGTTTGCGATATTGTGGGTCGCAACTCTACCTTGGCTCACAAGGACACCGGATCTCAATCCCATAAGGCATGTTTGCGATATTGTGGGTCGCAACTCTACCTTGGCTCACAAGGACACCGGATCTCAATCCCATAAGGCATGTTTGGGATATTGTGGGTCGCAACTCTACCTTGGCTCACCAGGAGTCCGGATCTCAATCCCCATAAGGCATGTTTGCGATATTGTGGGTCGCAACTCTACCTTGGCTCACAAGGACACCGGATCTCAATCCCCATAAGGCATGTTTGCGATATTGTGGGTCGCAACTCTACCTTGGCTCACAAGGACACCGGATCTCAATCCCATAAGGCATGTTTGGGATATTGTGGGTCGCAACTCTACCTTGGTTCACAAGGACACCGGATCTCAATCCCATAAGGCATGTTTGGGATATTGTGGGTCGCAACTCTACCTTGGCTCACAAGGACACCGGATCTCAATCCCATAAGGCATGTTTGGGATATTGTGGGTCGCAGAATACAAACAAATACTGATGTATTGGAGCACACCCTCCAACAAGAATAAACGCAATGATTTAAGTTGACTTCTGATGCAGATAATGAAGAGGGGGATGCGGGATGTTATTGCAGATGGTGGGGTTACACCAGATTTTGTTTTTGTGTTCGGTTATTGATACTTGTGTGATTTTTCCATGATTGTATCCCAGAATTTATAAAATGACCGCACGTCACTCAACAATGGTTATCAGCACTGCAAAATTAGTAAAGTTTTAGCCATGTTGGTTTCCATGAATAAACTACAGTATAGTTTTTTGTTCCTTTTCGTTTATATTTGCCTTTTAATTATTCCTTAAGAGTCCATGTATCCAGATAATAAGTTAGATTGAGGTTTGGTTAAGTTCCTTAGGTTTGTTATGGTTAATGGTAATATATTAGTACTATGAAAAAATGGGGTGTTGCGATACATTTTTCCATGTGTATACAATCAATGTACTGTTATCAAATGAGCATGTGTGTTGATTCAACACGTTTTTCAGTTATATACCGACGTGTCTACTTGTTGCAAGAAATCGCAAAGACGTTGTTGACGTTATGGGTGCCGAACACCACCTTAATTTCATTGTGTGTTGTGTGTAAACCCTGGAAGTCGACCCAAAGTGAGTGAGTGAGTGAGTTTAGTTTCACGCCGCTTTTAGTACTATTCTAGCAATATCACCGAGGGGGGTACCAGAAATGAGCTTCACACTTTGTACCCATGTGGGGAATCAAACGAATGGGGAGTGAATGCTTTAACCACTAGGCTACCCAACCGCCCCTCGACCCAAAGCGAATGCTTAGTCTCGATCATAAGGTTTGGCCCAGAATCAGGTTGTTTCGTACCTTCATTGATGATAACTCTCCCTGTAGATGGGCGACCCCGGTGCTTGGTACCTTCATTGATGATAACTCTCCCTGTAGATGGGCGACCCCGGTGCTTGGTACCTTCATTGATGATAACTCTCCCTGTAGATGGGCAACCCCGGTGCTTCGTACATTCATTGTTGATAACTCTCCCTGTAGATGGGCAACCCCGGTGTTTCGTACCTTCATTGATGATAACTCTCCCTGTAGATTGGCAATCCCGGTGCTTCGTACCTTCGTTGATGACAACTCTCCCTGTAGATGGGCGACCCCGGTGCTTCGTACCTTCATTGATGATAACTCTCCCTGTAGATGGGCGACCCCGGTGCTTGGTACATTCATTGATGATAACTCTCCCTGTAGATGGGCAACCCCGGTGTTTCGTACCTTCATTGATGATAACTCTCCCTGTAGATGGGCAACCCCGGTGCTTCGTACCTTCATTGATGATAACTCTCCCTGTAGATGGGCAATCCCGGTGCTTCGTACCTTCATTGATGATAACTCTCCCTGTAGATGGGCGACCCCGGTGCTTCGTACATTCATTGATGATAACTCTCCTGTAGATGGGCGACCCGGTGCTTGGTACATTCATTGATGATAACTCTCCCTGTAGATGGGCGACCCCGGTGCTTCGTACATTCATTGATGATAACTCTCCTGAAGATGGGCAACCCCGGTGCTTCGTACATTCATTGATGATAACTCTCCTGTAGATGGGCGACCCCGGTGCTTCGTATTGATGATATCCTTCATTGATGATATCCTCCCTGTAGATGGGCGACCCCGGTGCTTCGTACATTCATTGATGATAACTCTCCTAGTAGATGATGATAACTCTCCTGTAGACCCCGGTGCTTCGTACCTTCATTGATGATAACTCTCCTGTAGATGGGCAACCCCGGTGCTTCGTACCTTCATTGATGATAACTCTCCTGTAGATGGGCGACCCCGGTGCTTCGTACATTCATTGATGATAACTCTCCTGTAGAGATGCTTCGTACATTCATTGATGATAACTCTCCCGGATGCTTCGTACATTCATTGATGATAACTCTCCCCTGTAGATTCGTACATTCATTGATGATAACCCCGGTGCTTCGTACCTTCATTGATGATAACCTCCCTGTAGATGGGCGACCCCGGTGGTGCTTCGTACATTCATTGATGATAACTCTCCTGTAGATGGGCGACCCCGGTGCTTCGTACCTTCATTGATGATAACTCTCCTGTAGATGGGCATTGATGACCCCGGATGACCCCGGTGCTTCGTACATTCATTGATGATAACTCTGTAGATGGGCGACCCCGGTGCTTCGTACCTTCATTGATCCTGTAGATGGGCGACCCCGGTGCTTCGTACATTCATTGATGATAACTCTCCCTGTAGATGGGCGACCCCGTGTGCTTCGTACATTCATTCATTGATGAACTCTCCCTGTAGATGGGCAACCCCGGTGCTTCGTACCTTCATTGATGATAACTCTCCCTGTAGATGGGCAATCCCGGTGCTTCGTACCTTCATTGATGATAACTCTCCCTGTAGATGGGCAACCTGTAGATGGTGCAACCCCGGTGCTTCGTACCTTCATTGATGATAACTCTCCTGTAGATGGGCAACCCTGGTGCTTCGTACCTTCATTGATGATAACTCTCCTGTAGATGGGCAATGGTGCTTCGTACCTTCATTGATGATAACTCTCCCTGTAGATGGGCAACCCCGGTGCTTCGTACCTTCATTGATGATAACTCTCCTGTAGATGGGCAACCCCGGTGCTTCGTACCTTCATTGATGATAACTCTCCTGTAGATGGGCGACCCCGGTGTTTCGTACCTTCATTGATGATGATAACTCCCTGTAGATGGGCCATTCATTGATGATAACTCTCCCTGTAGATGGGCGACCCCGGTGCTTGCTTCGTACATCGTACCTTTTGATGATAATTGATGATAACTCTCCTGTAGATGGGCGTACCTTCATTGATGATAACTCCCTGTAGTGGCGACCCCGGTGCTTCGTACATTCATTGATGATAACTCTCCCTGTAGATGGGCGACCCCGGTGCTTCGTACATTCATTGATGATAACTCTCCCTGTAGATGGGCGACCCGGTGCTTCGTACCTTCATTGATGATAACTCTCCTGTAGATGGGCGACCCCGTACCTTCATTGATGATAACTCTTCTGTAGATACATTCGGTTGATGATTCATTATGATAACTCTCCTGTAGATGGGCGACCCCGGTGCTTCGTACATTCATTGATGATAACTCTCCTGTAGTAGACCCCGGTGCTTCGTACATTCATTGATGATAACTCTCCTGATGGGCGACCCCGGTACATTCATTGATGATAACTCTCCCTGTAGATGGGCGACCCCGGTGCTTCGTACATTCATTGATGATAACTCTCCTCGACCCCTGTAGACATTCATTGATGATAACCCCGTAGTGACCCTTCGTACATTCATTGATGATAACTCTCCTGTAGATGGGCGACCCCGGTGCTTCGTACATTCATTGATCATTGATGATAACTTCATTGATGATAACTCTCCTGTAGATGGGCAACCCCGGTGCTTCGTACCTTCATTGATGATAACTCTTCCCTGTAGATGGGCGACCCCGGTGCTTCGTACATTCATTGATGATAACTCTCCCTGTAGATGGGCGACCCCGGTGCTTCGTACATTCATTGATGATAACTCTCCCTGTAGATGGGCGACCCCGGTGCTTCGTACATTCATTGATGATAACTCTCCCATGAAGTGTAATGTTTTCATGTTGTGCTCTACATCTCCAGCGTCCTGCCCTGTACTCCCTGCTCCTATCGACGCTAACGCCGGCTTGTCGACTACGGAGACGTGGTACCTCACGGCAGTTGACGAGGTGTGTAACCCTGGGTACGAGTCTGTGGTTCCGGCACACAAAGGCAGGAAGTTGTGCGGGAAGGAAAGGTCTTGGATCGTTGACCAGTTCTTTGATACCAGAGTCGAATGTCAGCGTAAGTATGACCTGCTGTTGGTAGAATATGACGCTGCCTTGAGCAATACTAGTAGTTGCCTCAGAAACATTTCCAACTGTCCGTGCTTCAACCCACGAGTACAACCCACGAGTACACTTACGACGCTAAGAAGCGAGACACACATCAGGGTAGACATGGGATTTGAGCCTATGATCATGGGTGACCCAACGTCTCATAAAATATCAAATATGTAGCTCCTTTATAACGGTTTTACGTTTTCAAGTTAAAGATGTAATATGATATGTGATGTACGTGTATTGCAATCGGGATAATAGAATGGAACGTCGTTGGGCGACTTGGGACCTCTGTGAGGCCTACAACATAATAATGGCTTGTGTTTCTGCAGGTGTGGACTGCGGCGAGCCCCCGGACACCCAGCATGGGACGAGGATGTACACCTCCACCCTGTATGAGTCTACAGTCACATATACCTGTGACTTGGGATACAGGAGATCTACAGGACATCTGGTTCGCACCTGCAACCAGTCGGCTTTGTGGAATGGCTCGTTGCCTGTGTGTGAAGGTACACTGCCACAGTACATGATGTCTAACACTGATTCAATCAATATGAAAATGTTACTTTTAGTTGCTTAGTACTGGAAACAGTCCGGTTCCAAATTATGTTTTTAAACCATTTCACACAACCGGGAGCGCTGATATATTACGGAATTGACGATCTAAAAGATTCCAAGGGTTGGTGATGTTGGCACATCAGGGTAAAACCACCCCTGTTGGCCAGACATCAGGGTAAAACCACCCTGTTTCTGATGAGCCTTCTGTTGTTCCGAGAGCTGAACCGAGGTGGTTGGCGTGGTGTGAAGGGTGTGTTTTGACGTTGATGTACACGCGTGCCAGTGACGTCCCAGACGTGGTTGGGTCAGGACTGTGTGCTGGCCATGGTATCATACGGATGTTTTTGTTGCCGGGAACTGGGACACAATCCTGTCACAATGAGTGCTTGCAATATCATGCAAGATGAAACACGTTGTGCAAATGCCACTATGATGGCGCAGTGATGATGTTGTCCCGACACCACTGACATTGGATTCTGCCATAGACAACATATAGCAAAGTTAGGCTCGTCATAGTTCAGGTTATCTTAGTGTTGATATTCATTGCACCACTGACATTGGATTGTGCCATAGACAACATATAGCAAAGTTAGGCTCGTCATAGTTCAGGTTATCTTAGTGTTGATATTCATTGCACCACTGACATTCAGGTTATCTTAGTGTTGCCATTGCAGACAACATGATAGCATAGACAATATATAGCAAAGTTAGGCTCGTCATAGTTCAGGTTATCTTAGTGTTATCTTAGTGTTGATATTCACAACATTGCACCACTGACAGTTGGTTATCTTAGTGTTGATATTGCCATTAGACAATATAGATAGCAAAGTTAAGCTAGGCTCGTCATAGTTCAGGTTATCTTAGTGTTGATATTCATTGCACAACTGACATTGGATTGTGCCATAGACAACATATAGCAAAGTTAGGCTCGTCATAGTTCAGGTTATCTTAGTGTTGATATTCATTGCACCACTGACATTGGATTGTGCCATAGACACCATATAGCAAAGTTAGGCTCGTCATAGTTCAGGTTATCTTAGTGTTGATATTCATTGAACCACTGACATTGGATTGTGCCATAGACAACATATAGCAAAGTTAGGCTCGTCATAGTTCAGGTTATCTTAGTGTTGATATTCATTGCACCACTGACATTGGATTGTGCCATAGACAACATATAGCAAAGTTAGGCTCGTCATAATTCAGGTTATCTTAGTGTTGATATTCATTGCACCACTCACGACTCTGATTCAAATGACGCAACACAGGCAATTACCTTATGTCTCATTGTTGGCCCTGTACACAACCGGTCATGTATGTAAGTGATAATTTCCAACCAATTTCGTTCGGACTAATCTCCACCTGGCTGGAGTTGCAGCCTCCACAGGGCGACAAGAACGGCGTCGATCGTCTACGTTTGTTGTTGGCGATAATCTTCTGATGACAGAGTGAGAAACATGCAGAGTTTGGGCAACCACGGTCCACTTCAACATGCACGAAAACGTTTAGTACTTACATACCACATGTTCAATACTGTTATTTCATTGATGGTTAAAGGTGGTTAATGAAGTGCCCTTGAGCGTTTGGTTCCAAGAAAACAATATGCATATGCTCCCAATCGAGTCTGTGTGACACGCACTGTCTGAGATCACGTGCTTCATGACTATATGCATATTGATATCTTTCGATGTTTGATCTCACTAATACTCCGACGATAACAAAAGGCGTTTTTTTGTCGAAATCCATGTCGAGTTACAATATATAGTGCTGTGATGTGTATGTGATGTGCTAGCATACGCTAGCAAGTATACACGTTAACCAAAAGGTTACAAGCGTCATCAAAGTTGTTACTATGCTGAAACAGTCGCCGCTGTGTTACTCTTCTTACATACACGGCCAATGAATGATCTTCTCGCGTTTGTTTCATGTTGGACACCGTCAGGCATGAGTGTACACTTCCTTTGTCCGGCAGTGTACTGTCCCTTTCGCTGTGATAGATGTAGTTGAAGATATGGATGAGGCACTCTCCGTACTGATAGATGTAGTTGAAGATATGGATGAGGCTCTCTCGGTACCGACATAGATGTACTTGAAGACATGGATGTAGTACTCTCTGTACTGACAGAGATGTAGTTGAAGACATGGATGTAGTACTCTCTGTACTGACAGAGATGTAGTTGAAGATATGGATGAGGCACTCTCCGTACTGATAGATGTAGTTGAAGACATGGATGAGGCACTCTCAATACTGACAGAGATGTAGTTGAAGATATGGATTTAGTACTCTCTGTACTCTGACTCTGTATCGCCATGGCTATCAGGAACAGGTCATAGTTCAAGGTTAGATATCTGTACTCTTGTCTACGGCGACATGCACGTCTTCCAGGACACACACTTCGTCGTTTACGAGAATCTATCATGAACCTATCAAACAGTGTATGCAGGGGACAGGCCAGGTCAACCGGTAAATTCCCCACTAACGGATGGAACAACCCCCCTGTCTGGGTATCAGTAACGCTCTTTGGATCTGATATATCGTTACGATGTTATCTGTGGGCAGATCACGGAAGGCAACACCGCGATGATAGAGCAGTCAGACGACCCTTGGAACCCGCACGCTTTCACAGACACGACAGGGACCGCTTATGTGTTACCCCTAGGCTCACTGGGCTACTCAGAACACCTGGTTTAAGTGGCATAGAGAAGCTGGTATGGTGAAGAGATATCGAATGCTGAATGAAATACAACGTAAATGTTCAGAAGCCTGGCACGACTTATGTTTTGCTAATAACCTAATGGCATGGTCTCCATGGCGGATCACAGTCTCAGGTAGACAGTTAGTCTCAGATAGACGGTTAGTCTCAGGTAGACAGTTAGTCTCAGGTAGACGGTTAGTCTCAGGTGGACAGTTAGTCTCAGGTAGACAGTTAGTCTCAGGTAGACAGTTAGTCTCAGGTAGACGGTTAGTCTCAGGTAGACAGTTAGTCTCAGGCAGACAGTTAGTCTCAGGTAGAGGGTTGTGTTGAATGGCTCCTCCGTACCCCATCAAACATACAATCTGTAGCAGGGGTTGAATATGTCATCACGACTGAATTTCACTTCAGTTAAATTATACCAATAGAAGCCCTTTACAAGCACTGATGCAACATTTTGGACAAGACGGTGCACTTTGTAACTTGCTTTCAGTGATCTTGTAGTTTTGTTGACAGTATGATACAAAATATTTAAGACATTTTTCGGCTCTAGCAACACGGTCATTTATCTGCTACTTTGAACGAGGCATATTTCTGTGTGATCTTCTAATATTCAAATCATTACAAAGAACTATGTGATACAAGAACTGCTATAATGTCTACCTTTGTTTCAACATCAGGGTGTAGTTCACACCCTCCAACTGCCCACGTGGTTCACGTACAGTCACTCGACACAAGATCTGCACGGAAGATAACACTGCCTTGCGTAAACGTAACCCAACTCTGGTGTTTAGCAACACATGGTTTACCAGGCTGAAAGGATAACTAGTAGCACCAGATATCGGAACATATTACTGAGAGAAGATATAATCTTTCAAAGTATTTCCAAAGACACAATTTGTCAACGGATTAACTTGTGTCAGAAGTGATTAGTTGATCACGTCACAAATACCACTATGTCCCACGACAAAACACGCACAGAACACATTACTTAACTCTGTTGATTATATTTGTGTTTTATACCATTAGAGATTCCAGATAAACGAGGTGCCCAGTAGAGAATCGTGGTCGTTGCTCCTTATCTCAATCACTGGTTTATACCATGATATTGCTGGGAAAGGTTGTCTTGGAGTCGGCACAATATTGCTGGAATATTGCTGTCTGCGGTTTTTATAACAAGCAGTAATGTTGCTGTCTACTGGACAGTCATTTCCTGTTTGTTGAGTTGTCAAACCATATGGGTATGACAGCTGACACTCGCCACCCTGTAACTAAACACCCTCACTCCTGATATGTGCAGCATGTCTTGGCCCAAGCAGTCACCCTTTACGAAATATCCTTATTGGTTCGATCTGCAACGAGCCCTGTATCAAGCCTGTGTAACACTTATCTTCAAACAATGGTTTTATGTCAAACCTAGAAGAAGATATATTGTTGACAAAAGCATGCTATCCTTCAAAACCTGTCCCCAAAAGTCAGTATGTCACAACTGCAACATGCAACTGATAGCTTCGTGCCACCATCACGTTTGTCAATGTTATCAGTTTTGGAGGTAAACAGGGTGTACACGGTGCTAATACTATCAGTTACATCGCTCCAATTAAGTCCAGACACTGATACAACACGCAGCGATGTCATCTATCAGTTGTAATTGACATATCCACATATATTGGCACCTGACAGGAAGATCCACCAGCCGTCAGCTGGGAGTGATAAAGACGTTTAGAGCTTACACGATGTGTACGTGAGGGACATAGGGCCATTCTGTTCTCCGTCAGTGTAGAGGAACTGGGTACTGGCTATTGATATGTTGTATTCTGTCGATGGAATTATTGCTTATGTTTACCTTTTGTAGAATCAGATATTTTATCATTGCAAATATCGTACGGAGGTCTAACTCGCTTTCTTTAAGATGAGCCGCTTGGGTGAGCCACAATGGTTGGATTTCCCTCCCCCATGTGCTAACCATGTTAAACTTACTCACTAACTTAGTCAATGCATTTCAGTTATCACGTGTCCTGGGCCTCCTGTGATTTCATACGCATCCAGAATTGGCAACAGCAACGTGTACAACACAACTATTGAGTACAGCTGCAACATCGGCTACAACCACTCCGACGGAGATCTACAAAGACGTTGTCAGCTGAACGGGGAGTGGAGCGGCATCCCTCCAGTTTGCAGCAGTGAGTCTGTGTTTTAATCCGTTACCTAGGGAAAGTCAGGAGCTGCCACCTCATGCGATGAATGTGTCCAACTCCTGACAGAACACCAAGTTGTCAGGATATGTAGAGTTTTCACATATGCGGTTTAAGTGAGGCTGATTAAAAAAAAAATTCAAGTGGCAAATGTAACCATATGCATGAACAGATGTGTAACCCAGATGATAATTAACCGTTGTTTGAAGGCCGGTATCTCTTCTTATAACCTCAACATATGGTTCTGCTGTAAGTGAAAAAAGGCAAGTTTGGGAAGGAACAATGTGATATTCTCGCTCATAAACCATATCTGATAACCGTATTTAAATATGTTCCAAACTGTCGGTTCCTTTCTTCACCTGTTCAGATCTCGTGAGCTCCTGTCATACCCCGTCCTGTGTCTTAGAATATGTTCTTGGCTTCCACCGAGGAACAGAAAATCTTCCTACATTCTGTAGGAAATATTTGATGTACCTTAACGTAAAATATTAAAACCATTTCCAGTTGAACCACCTGATATCTATTGTAGTCATCCACTGCCCCGTTCCGGTGTTTGTGACACACGCATCGCTCAGCTACAGTACGACACACTACCTGTCACGTGCCTCATACCACTGCGTGACTGGCTACAACCACACGTCAGGTGACCTGTCACGTGTCTGTCTAGAAACCCAGTCTTGGAGTGGTGAGGAACCGGTTTGCACAAGTGAGTTGTGACAAGTAATAAGTTTGTCATGAAAATCATAAACTCTTGTTTTGGTATCACCGATATGTAACTATATGCTCTGCAGGAAGGTAGTTTACGTGTCTGGACCAGATAACAGAGTGGCTCCTTGAGTCATGATTAAGAAAAGAACAAAAGAAATATTTAATAGATGTCACATTTCATTATTATAATGCGATACATGTGAGAATAATAAAATATTAGACAACATACAACATCCGCCCATATGGCCAAAGGAACAAGTATAACTGCACAAGATCCATGTGGCAGATATTGATGTTATACAGTGGTAGCGATAGTGCACCTCTATAATTGTACCGGATATTTACGTCTGTAATCCATGCAGGAGATATTGATGTTATACAGTGGTAGCGATAGTGCACCTCTATAATTGTACCGGATATTTACGTCTGTAATCCATGTGGCAGATATTGATGTTATACAGTGGTAGCGATAGTGCACCTCTATAATTGTACCGGATATTTACGTCTGTAATGCATGTGGCAGATATTGATGTTATACAGTGGTAGCGATAGTGCACCTCTATAATTGTACCGGATATTTACGTCTGTAATGCATGTGGCAGATATTGATGTTATACAGTGGTAGCGATAGTGCACCTCTATAATTGTACCGGATATTTACGTCTGTAACATGTGGCAGATATTGATATACAGTGGTAGCGATAGTGCACCTCTATAATTGTACCGGATATTTACGTCTGTAATGCATGTGGCAGATATTGATGTTATACAGTGGTAGCGATAGTGCACCTCTATAATTGTACCGGATATTTACGTCTGTAATCCATGTGGCAGATATTGATGTTATACAGTGGTAGCGATAGTGCACCTCTATAATTGTACCGGATATTTACGTCTGTAATCCATGTGGCAGATATTGATGTTATACAGTGGTAGCGATAGTGCACCTCTATAATTGTACCGGATATTTACGTCTGTAATGCATGTGGCAGATATTGATGTTATACAGTGGTAGCGATAGTGCACCTCTATAATTGTACCGGATATTTACGTCTGTAAATCCATGTTATACAGCGATAGATATTGATGTTAATACAGTGGTAGCGATAGTGCACCTCTATAATTGTACCGGATATTTACGTCTGTAATGCATGTGGCAGATATTGATGTTATACAGTGGTAGCGATAGTGCACCTCTATAATTGTACCGGATATTTACGTCTGTAATCCATGTGGCAGATATTGATGTTATACAGTGGTAGCGATAGTGCACCTCTATAATTGTACCGGATATTTACGTCTGTAATGCATGTGGCAGATATTGATGTTATACAGTGGTAGCGATAGTGCACCTCTATAATTGTACCGGATATTTACGTCTGTAATGCATGTGGCAGATATTGATGTTATACAGTGGTAGCGATAGTGCACCTCTATAATTGTACCGGATATTTACGTCTGTAATCCATGTGGCAGATATTGATGTTATACAGTGGTAGCGATAGTGCACCTCTATAATTGTACCGGATATTTACGTCTGTAATCCATGTGGCAGATATTGATGTTATACAGTGGTAGCGATAGTGCACCTCTATAATTGTACCGGATATTTACGTCTGTAATGCATGTGGCAGATATTGATGTTATACAGTGGTAGCGATAGTGCACCTCTATAATTGTACCGGATATTTACGTCTGTAATCCATGTGGCAGATATTGATGTTATACAGTGGTAGCGATAGTGCACCTCTATAATTGTACCGGATATTTACGTCTGTAATGCATGTGGCAGATATTGATGTTATACAGTGGTAGCGATAGTGCACCTCTATAATTGTATCCGATATTTACGTCTGTAATACATTGAAGTGACTCCTGGGACTAAGGGCTTAACACATTTATAACTGATCATGGTCAGGGGGCGACAGATGATAAAAGAAAGAGCGTACAGTCGATGCAGCTTTACATAACTATGTTTTAGGTTAGAGTAAAATGAACTGCAAATGACCAATCAAAAACATCATCCCCAGTGGAGTCGCTGTCACGTGACTAACATTTTCTGTTCGCTAGGAATTTTTTGGGCGTGTAAATCTGACGGTTTCTGTTTCCATAGAGAACACATCTCAGTCTGCTATGAATTTCAGTAACATAAACCTCAGATGCAGTTGTTCTTGGAACACTCTTCAGGTGCGAAACGTACTGCCGGTAGTTTCCATCAATGTTTACTGCTTACATATTCCAGTTCTAAGAAACCGTAATTCCATTCTGTTGTTAGCGAAGTTGGATACACTATACAAATTTGACACCGGGAGATTATGAGTACTAAACATATTGAAAACAGTATCATTCTAAGATTGCAGAATGTGTTATGATGTCTGCCAACAACGCTCGGTATTCTTGAGTCTAAGTGTTTGTGATGGTAATTGGTATTTTTACATCCGCTACAATTTCTTCTAATAACTATCCCGATGACTTCCACCTTTTAGTCATCTCGTGCGGGGAGCCACCCCTTATCGGCGGGGCCAAGTCTAACGCCACCGGCTTCAACTACACCGACACCGTCACATATGAGTGCTACCTCCAGGAAGACGAAGACAACATCGTCACGTGGAACAGGGTGTGCGAGGCAACAGGGTTGTGGACGGGTCAGAATGGCAAATGTGCAGGTGAGGTGGTTGTGGAGACTATATTCTTGAAGACACGTGAAGATGGCAAATGTGCAGGTGAGGTGGTTGTGGAGACTATATTCTAGAAGACAGGTGAGGATGACAATGTGCAGGTGAGGTGGTTGTGGAGACTATATTCCAGAAGACAGGTGAGGATGCCAATGTGCAGGTGAGGTGGTTGTGGAGACTATATTCCTAGAAGACAGGTGAGGATGACAATGTGCAGGTGAGGTGGTTGTGGAGACTATATTCCTGAAGACAGGTGAGGATGACAATGTGCAGGTGAGGTGGTTGTGGAGACTATATTCCTGAAGACAGGTGAGGATGACAATGTACAGGTGAGGTGGTTGTGGAGACTATATTCTAGGACAGGTGAGGATGCCAATGTGCAGGTGAGGTGGTTGTGGAGACTATATTCTAGAAAACAGGTGAGGATGACAATGTGCAGGTGAGGTGGTTGTGGAGACTATATTCTAGAAAACAGGTGAGGATGACAATGTGCAGGTGAGGTGGTTGTGGAGACTATATTCTAGAAGACAGGTGAGGATGACAATGTGCAGGTGAGGTGGTTGTGGAGACTATATTCTAGAAGACAGGTGAGGATGACAATGTGCAGGTGAGGTGGTTGTGGAGACTATATTCTAGAAGACAGGTGAGGATGACAATGTGCAGGTGAGGTGGTTGTGGAGACTATATTCTAGAAGACAGGTGAGGATGCCAATGTGCAGGTGAGGTGGTTGTGGAGACTATATTCTAGAAGACAGGTGAGGATGACCAGGGATGTGCAGGTGAGGTGGTTGTGGAGACTATTCTAGGTGAGTGGGAAGACAGGATGAGGATGCCAATGTGCAGGTGAGGTGGTTGTGGAGACTATTCTAGAAGACAGGTGAGGATGACAATGTGCAGGTGAGAGTGGTTGTGAGACTATATTCTAGAAGACAGGTGAGGATGACAATGTGCAGGTGAGGGGTTGTGGAGACTATATTCCAGAGGTAGAGGAGGCTATATGTCAAATGTGCAGGTGCAGGTGAGGTGGTTGTGGAGACTATATTCTAGAAGACAGGTGAGGATGACAATGTGCAGGTGAGGTGGTTGTGGAGACTATATTCCAGGTGAAGACAGGTGAGGATGTCCAATGTGCAGGTGAGGTGGTTGTGGAGACTATATTCTAGAAGACAGGTGAGGATGACAATGTGCAGGTGAGAGGGTTGTGGAGACTATTCTAGAAGACAGGTGAGGATGCCAATGTGCAGGTGAGGTGGTTGTGGAGACTATATTCTAAAAGACAAGTGAGGGTGACAAATGTGCAGGTGAGGTGGTTGTTGAGGTTATATTCCTGAGGTAATTGTTTCGGGAACTTGTTTTTTGTGAATAGGTAACAAGTGATCCTCGTAACCCATGTAAAGCATCAGTTAGACTTAAAAGATGGTCGACGCGGCGTACTTGGAACGATTGCAATGCTACATTCAACTGTCTTGGTATAGCTCATTTTTCCCATTCCAGGGTTGTCATCATTAGTGTCTTACAAACAGAAACAGAAACACCATCTTGTCATACAGAAACTAGGTGACAACCAAAGATGTATAGTGTTCCATTTTGACGCTAATTGTATCATTGCTCTGCATGTTCAGACTATTTTTCTCTTTTTACGGTAGCCATTCGACGGAAGTTTGAAGCCACGCCGGTGGAGGCAAAGGGATCTCTGGCCTTTGGGACAGTGGCCAATGTCTATCCTGATTGTCATCCTCGTGTGTATAATAATCCTTGATATCCCCACGGTCGTCCGTCAGTCCAAGTACCTCAGGAGAAACGTCAGGAACTTTAAAATTATCGTCAGGGCAAAAATGGACTTAATCCTCAACAGGAGAAAGAGGGCTGGTAGTAGACGTGTGTCAGTGGTGGACACACACGTCTGTACCGGGGATGGACGCCGGTCTGTCACCCTGTCGTCGATGTCACTGCAGACTCTTGATGGAGAAGATGATGATGGCCCCAGGATTCAGTCTGCAGCGTCAGGAAGCAGCCGGGGCGTGTGGTCATGCCAGACCTCCATCGTGTCCTTGCCACCAGATGATTTTCATATCGCACCTGAGGAATGTTCAAATAACAGTGGACCGAATCTCACGACCTTTGAACATGAAGATGTTCAATGTGACGAACTTGGGACAATAGTTACAGCTGATGTGGAAGTACATAACCTGGACTGACCGCCTCACATCGGTGATGCAGTGTCTACAACACTGTCAGTACACAACACTTGGGAACTTGGAACTGTTGCCCTGGTGATGTGTCACATGTACCGTGTCCCGCACTGTCATATACACCTGTGTCACATGTACTGTGTCCCGCACTGTCATATATACCTGTGTCACATGTACTGTGTCCCGCACTGTCATATATACCTGTGTCACAAGAACTGTGTCCCGGACTGTCATATATACCTGTGTCACATGTACTGTGTCCCGGACTGTATTATATACCTGTGTGACATGAACTGTGTCCCGGTCTGTCATATATACCTGTGTCACAAGAACTGTGTCCCGCACTGTCATATATACCTGTGTCACATGTACTGTGTCCCGGACTGTATTATACACCTGTGTCACAAGAACTGTGTCCCGGTCTGTCATATATACCTGTGTCACAAGAACTGTGTCCCGCACTGTCATATATACCTGTGACACATGTACTGTGTCCCGCACTGTCATATATACCTGTGACACATGTACCGTGTCCCGCACTGTCATATATACCTGTGGGACATGTACTGTGTCACTGTCATATATACCTGTGTCACAAGAACTGTGTCCCTGCACTGTCATATATACCTGTGTCACATGTACTGTGTCCCGGACTGTCATCATATATACCTGTGTCACATGTGTCACAAGAACTGTGTCCCGGACTGTCATATATACCTGTGTCATGTGCACTGTGTCCTGACTGTCTGTCAATGTCCCGGTCTATACCTGTGTCACATGAACTGTGTCCCGGTCTGTCATATATACCTGTGTCACATGCACTGTGTCCCGCACTGTCATATACACCTGTGTCACATGTACTGTGTCGGACATACAC
Source organism: Haliotis rubra (assembly GCF_003918875.1). Lineage (NCBI taxonomy): Eukaryota > Metazoa > Mollusca > Gastropoda > Lepetellida > Haliotidae > Haliotis > Haliotis rubra. The sequence continues at coordinate 1,158,685 of NW_025767004.1, forward strand.
CTGTGTCCCGTGTCCCTGTCATATATACCTGTGTCACATGCACTGTGTCCCGGACTGTCATATACACCTGTGTCACAAGAACTGTGTCACTGTCATGCACCTGTGTCACCTGTGTCCCGGACTGTCATATACACCTGTGTCACATGCACTGTGTCCCGGTCTGTCATATACACCTGTGTCACATGTACTGTGTCCCGGTCTGTCATATACACCTGTGTCACATGCACTGTGTCCCGGTCTGTCATATACACCTGTGTCACATGCACTGTGTCCCGTATCTGTCATATGTCCCACCTGTGTCACATGCACTGTGTCCCGGTCTGTCATATATACCTGTGTCACATGCACTGTGTCCCGGTCTGTCATATACACCTGTGTCACATGTACTGTGTCCCGGTCTGTCATATATACCTGTGTCACACTGTGTACTGTGTCCATGTACGTGTCTGTCATATATACCTGTGTCACATGCACTGTGTCCCGGTCTGTCATATACCTGTGTCACATGCACTGTGTCCCGGTCTGTCATATATACCTGTGTCACATGCACTGTGTCCTGGTCTGTCATATACTACCTGTCTGTCACATGCACTGTGTCCCGGTCTGTCATATATACCTGTGTCACATGCACTGTGTCCCGGTCTGTCATATACACCTGTGTCACATGCACTGTGTCCCGGTCTGTCATGTATACACCTGTGTCACATGTAACTGTGTCCCGGTCTGTCATATATACCTGTGTCACATGCACTGTGTCCCGGTCTGTCATATACACCTGTGTCCGGTCATACTGTGTCCATGCTGGTCCGGTCTGGTATGCACACCTGTGTCACATGCACTGTGTCCCGGTCTGTCATCATACACCTGTGTCACATGCACTGTGTCCCGGTCTGTGTCCATGTGTCACATGTACTGTGTCCCGGTCTGTCATATATACCTGTGTCACATGCACTGTGTCCCCCATGTCCACTGTCATATGTCCCTGTGTCACATGCACTGTGTCCCGGTCTCATGTACCTGTGTCACATATACCTGTGTCCCGGTCTGTCATATATACCTGTGTCACATGCACTGTGTCCCGGTCTGTCATATACACCTGTGTCACATGTACTGTGTCCCGGTCTGTCATATATACCTGTGTCACATGCACTGTGTCCCGGTCTGTCATATACACCTGTGTCACATGCACTGTGTCCCGGTCTGTCATATACACCTGTGTCACATGCACTGTGTCCCGGTCTGTCATATATACCTGTGTCACATGCACTGTGTCCCGGTCTGTCATATACACCTGTGTCACATGCACTGTGTCCCGGTCTGTCATATACACCTGTGTCACATGCACTGTGTCCCCGGTCTGTCATATATACCTGTGTCACATGCACTGTGTCCCGGTCTGTCATATACACCTGTGTCACATGCACTGTGTCCCGGTCTGTCATATACACCTGTGTCACATGCACTGTGTCCCGGTCTGTCATATATACCTGTGTCACATGCACTGTGTCCCGGTCTGTCATATACACCTGTGTCACATGCACTGTGTCCCGGTCTGTCATATACACCTGTGTCACATGCACTGTGTCCCGGTCTGTCATATATACCTGTGTCACATGCACTGTGTCCCGGTCTGTCATATACATATGTCACACCTGTGTCCCACATATATACCTGTGTCCCGGTCTGTCATATACACCTGTGTCACATGCACTGTGTCCCGGTCTGTCATATACACCTGTGTCACATGTACTGTGTCCCGGACTGTCATATATACCTGTGTCACATGCACTGTGTCCCGGTCTGTCATATACACCTGTGTCACATGCACTGTGTCCCGGTCTGTCATATACACCTGTGTCACATGTGTCCCTGTGTCCCGGACTGTCATATACCTGTGTCACACTGTGTCCCCTGTCTGTCATATACACCTGTGTCACATGCACTGTGTCCCGGTCTGTCATATACACCTGTGTCTGTCTGTGTCCCATCTGTATACACCTGTCACTGTGTCCCGGTCTGTCATATATACCTGTGTCACATGCACTGTGTCCCGGTCTGTCCGTGTCACATGCACTGTGTCCCGGTCTGTCATATACACCTGTGTCACATGCACTGTGTCCCGGTCTGTCATATACACCTGTGTCACATGCACTGTGTCCCGGTCTGTCATATATACCTGTGTCACATGCACTGTGTCCCGGTCTGTCATATACACCTGTGTCCGGTCTGTCATGCACTGTGTCCCGGTCTGTCATATACACCTGTGTCACATGCACTGTGTCCCGGTCTGTCATATATACCTGTGTCATGCACTGTGTCCCGGTCTGTCATATACACCTGTGTCACATGCACTGTGTCCCGTCATCTGTCCTGTATACACCTGTGTCCGGTCTGTCATATACACCTGTGTCACTGCATGCACTGTGTCCCGGTCTGTCATATACACCTGTGTCACATGCACTGTGTCCCGGTCTGTCACCTGTGTCACATGCACTGTGTCCACACCTGTGCCACATGTACTGTGTCCCGGTCTGTCATATACACCTGTGTCACAAGAACTGTGTCCCGGTCTGTCATATACACCTGTGTCACATGCACTGTGTCCCGGTCTGTCATATACACCTGTGCTACATTTACTGTGTCTGTCATATACATGTGTCACACTGTGTGTCTGTCATATACACCTGTGTCACATGCACTGTGTCCCGGTCTGTCATATACACCTGTGTCACATGCCTGTGTCCCGGTCTGTCATATACACCTGTGTCACATTTACTGTGTCCCGGACTGTCATATATACCTGTGTCACATGCACTGTGTCCCGGTCTGTCATATACACCTGTGTCACATGCACTGTGTCCCGGTCTGTCATATACACCTGTGTCACATGCACTGTGTCCCGGACTGTCATATACACCTGTGTCACATGCACTGTGTCCCGGTCTGTCATATATACCTGTGTTATCTGGAACTGTCTTTAAAGCTACCTTACTTCATACATACCGTTGTCACTCGTACTGTGTCTTGCATTTCCGCAATTATATACGTATCTCTGCCACGTGAACTGTCCCAACTTACCACACTGTCACACGTCGTGTACTGTTAGGAAGGACTGATCTTCGTTCCGGAGGTGCATGCACTGCACGAATTAACACATTAGTACTTGACTTGAACTGAAACTGACTAATTTGTCAGTTGCAAAAGACCAAAAAGAAGGAAACATTTTATTTATTTATATACTCTCAAGAGCATGTGGTATTTGTTCTATTCAGGCATCATGTTGAACAAAGATGGAACAAGAAACACAAAAACAAATAGATGAACAAGCACAACCCACGTGGTTACGCAGCTCATGATCAGTTGGCACGGGCTATTAACACTGCTGTAGACATCAGACGGCAATCCAAACAGATGTTATCTGGTTCTGTTAAGAAGACAGATGCGCCAGTAAAATCACTCCGCGTTGCCCATGAAAAACACATGTCTTTGTTATAAACTGGTGGAAACAAGGTTTGTGTTTGTTTACTGACAGACAACAAATACGAAATCAAACATTATATGAACTAGGGACACTTCTTACCAGCAAATCTCTGTTAATGAACACGAGCCAACAACTTGACTCCCATGCCCCCTGTGTTGTACATATACAAACAAGACACGATTGAAGTCCCTGATTAATGAATAGATTGATAATTGTCCAGGTTATTAAACTGTTCCAGATCCGAAATACGGATACTGACAATGCTCTGGCTTCGAAAAAGTACGGGACATCCCAATGGTCGATTTCCCACAATGCTGTGGTGAAGTAATGCAATTATTACTTTTATCGGACATTTCAAGTACAATTGCCGCAGGGACCTGCTACTGTCGCACTGAGAAGGTGATGCCAAGTACTTGTGTCGGAATCCGTTAAATTCTCCTTTGTCACAGCAAGGTCATCACATGACACCGTTACCGGTCCGGCCATGGTCAGTCAGCACATCGAAAATCCTATGTGCCATTGATTGTATGACCACAGTTTCAGTATACAGCTTAATGGAAATAGTCCTGAGTTGGTACAACAGGTTGCACATTTCTCCCTTTCTCTTCGCTCCCGGAATTAAGGTCTTCTCACAGTTCCCCAAGTTCATCTCAAACACTTTGGCCATAGATCTTTCAAATTTGCAGCACCAACCCAGTGGAACAGTCTTCTTTCTCTCATAAAAAATTCTTCATCCTTAGAAGCATTCAAATCGGGGTTCAAAACATTCCTCTTCAAAACATTCTACAATCTATAACTGCCAAGTATTCTGTCAGTCCTTCCTCATGAACTCTAGTGACTCTTTCATATATGGCGCTTTGAGTATGCTCTGGGTGGACAGTGACGCACAAGAAATAGCCATTTGTTACTATTATTATTATTATTATTATAGTTAACTGGAAATGAGTCCGTAAAGGAATTTGCTAAAGTGTTTGTTGAGTTATTTATGTTGGGCGTTTTGGACACCATTTTATGCCCCTATTTTGCGCCATACGTATTCTGACTATCTTTCAACGCCTATCTCTTAGCGCATCATATATAAAAGAGCTTTCAAGTTAGGATCTTCACATTACCCAAAAATATACTCTGCAAAAAAAGAAACGCACAGGTGATAATGAAATTTAAAATTAACTTTATTTCATTTCTATGCAAACAAAACCCGGTTACTTTAACCAAACATAATGTATACTTGTTCATATCCATTAAGTATCGCTCAAACACACCATTTCATGAAATATTGTTGTTTGATGATGGTTTTTGAAAATATCATGAAATTTTCACGTGTAAATGACACTTCGAACGATATGCACGTGAAAGTTGCTTCACCTATGCACCAGTGTGTAGGTATATGAGGAAGGCAGTTTAACGTGTTCAATTCACTTTCAACGCCAGTTTACTGACGAATTCAACATGCCACGACTTAGCGAAGCTGACCGGAACATCGCCATCGGACGTCTTGAGGCTGGCGAATCTCAGTCATCAGTTGCAAGACACTTCAACGTGCATCACACAACAATTTCCCGTTTATGGAGGCGCTACAATCAACTGGGCTCGACCCGCGACCGACCTCGGAGTGGTAGACCACGGGTAACCAATGCTGCACAGGACCGCTACATCCGGGTGTTCCATTTACGTAACCGGGCCGTCCCAGCAACACAAACAGCAGAGAACGTCCCAGGTCTTCGCCGCGTCTCCGCCCAGACCATCAGAAATCGCCTCAGACAGCACGGGATACGCCCTCGACGACCTCACGTAGGATGCACACTACGACCTCATCATCGCCTGGCACGTGTTCGATGGTGCAGGAACGTCCAGAGATGGAATTGGAGACATTGGCAGCGAATTTGGTTCAGCGACGAATCTCGTTTCCAACTTCAAAGACACGATGGTAGGACGAGGGTCTATAGACGGAGAAACGAACGTTACGCCCGTAATTGTGTAGTTGAAGCGGACAGATTTGGAGGGGGAAGTGTGATGGTATGGGGGGCCATTTCTTACAACGGGAGAAGTGACTTGGTGCACGTCCGTGGTAACCTGACTGCAATTCGTTACAGGGATGAAATTCTGCAACGTCATCTTTTACCTGTCATCAACCCTCAACGTCACGTTTTCCAACAGGACAACGCCAGACCGCACGTGGCTCGCATCACGATGGACTACCTGACGAATCAGAACATCACAGTTCTTCCCTGGCCTTCAAAATCCCCGATTTGAACCCAATAGAGCATTTGTGGGACCAGCTTGGGAAACGCGTTCGACGTCGTCAGCCTCAACCCCAAACGTTGCAACAACTGTCTCAAGCCTTGCAGGAGGAATGGAGGAGGATCCCCCCAAGCACGGATTCAAAGACTGATCATGTCCATGGACAGGAGGTGCCAAGCTGTGTTGCAAGCTCGAGGTGGTCACAACAGGTACTGACCTCCACGCCATCTGTACGCCCGGTGCAATGGTTTCAGAGACAAATGATAGCTGCATGTTGTAAAGCTGACTCTTGACAACATCCATGTGAAATTTTACGTTCGTGCGATCATTAGTTAAAGTTTTATTTGGAAACAAAATAAAGTGTTTACATTCCTGAGTTTTCACCTGTGCGTTTCTTTTTTTGCAGAGTATATATAAAACGTATTTCAATAATTAATTAAACCTTATAAATAGCTAATAAATATCAATTTTTTGACTAGTCATTATTTAGGATAGGGCGTGTATACACTATGCATTAAGTATATGGGAGCATTTTTATCGTGGGAAGTGTCTTCATCTGACAAAGGGAGAGCGATTTGATCCCTGGATGGAATAGCTCCAGATTGACCTGCGAACCTCCTACATCGGGCGAGGAAGAGGTCACCAATACCTTGTGCTGGTCGCAGGATGCTACGAGATGAGCGATCGATGGTCAGAGTCCACAGTGCCTTGTTTCAACAGGTGTAATGCAAGAAAGCAGACTGGCTAACACATGTGTATTTATTATATACAATGTATAGTTCTAGTATATGGGAGAGACAGAAGCAGTATCATACAATGCCTGTTATGTGCACGGACATTTTGTTATGTTTGTTGTCCTTGACGTCATGATAATTGTTAGTCACACTTGCTTACCGTGTTTTACTGCACAAATGTAAATGAATAAAATGGATAATAAAGAAGTTATTACACTCGAAAACACGAAACTCGTGCACAATTGTGTACTGCTCTCGCTCTCTCTCGGGCAATACAAACTTTCACACTCGTTACGTATAAGTCATATGACACACTTGTTCGTGTAATAATCTCTATATCTCCCAACACGTAATGTGAATATACACCGCCCACATTACCTACTTGATACGTGTGGTACATTGGTACAGGGGTGACCTCCATGTCCTTAACTGCTAGAGTCAATTACGTCATCAGCTGTATTTCCACGTGACCATGATGCTCGCTCTAATGCTTCTAGAAGGTACCATACATCGATCTTTTATATACAAAAAGCAAACACACATGACCTTAGCCTCCTTGCGTTTCACATGCTTCAGATGTTAATACTCCTATCTTGAGTCACGAATCTCAAAACTGTGCTTCGACAGACATACAAACATGGCAGCAGTGTTGTGAATTTGTAACATGAAATATACATTTATAAGTTGTTACACGGTGTTGAATAAATATGAGGATATATATAGTGCTGTACTGACGGACTATACTCAGTGCATAATAATGATAATACTATAGATAGATGTGACATTGTACGTGTATTTAAACATCGATATCAGGGTGCGTGATTGCTAACAAACTTGCCAAGATTACACTTGTTAATTATTTCCATCAATATACTATCATAGGATTAAAATGTAAATTCCAAATTAAAAGTGAAAGTAATGGTTCTATCTGGTTGTTGTTATTGAACAGTCTTGATCATGTGCGTCCACGAATCTCAGAAACGTGCAAATTTCTTTACAGCTGAAAGGTATTCTGTCCTGTTTGTTGCGACCCACAAGCCCTGCAGATCACAATGAATACGATGAACAGGAACATCCATCCGAACTTTCAAATACTCTAAGGTTCAAGAGGGCACAGAACTCGGCGTCTCTGACTCAACAGGTGTTTCAGCCATCTGTGACAACTGTTCATTGATCCTGTCCGGGCGCGTCTCTGACTCAACAGTTGTTTCAGCCATCTGTGACGACTGTTCATTGATCCTGTCCGGGCGCGTCTCTGACTCAACAGTTGTTTCAGCCATCTGTGACGACTGTTCATTGATCCTGTCCGGGCTGCTCCTTCGCTCTTGACATTCACCTTCATTGTACTCACTGTCCGCATTAGAAGAACTAGTCACATCACAAGGAGAGGCAACATCGTTTCGTTTGCTTGCTTGAGGTTCTCCGGACCTGGTGTCTTCTGTGTCTCCAACCATGTCACCGATGACGTTATCTGGCTGGGGGTCTTCGTGGTGTGGTCTTATGTCTGAACTCCCAACACCTCCCCTCACACTATCTGCGAGTGCGTCATTCGTTTGACTTTCACTGTCAGCAATCTGATCAATGTTGTCTTTATCCCTCTTCGCATTTTCGTCTGTTTCTTTGACAGAACCACCTGCACCTGTAAGAGTATTCTCTGTTCCTTTAGCATTGAGTTCTCCTTCAGTTTGTTCAATAATCATCTTTTCCACCACGATGGAATCTGTAGTATCTACTGCTGCCTTGTCATCTGTTGATTTGTTAGTTCCGTCTGCAGGCATCTCAATACCGTCCGCTGCAACAAGTACAATGACAGCTTTCGCCTCGTCCCGTGGAGGCTCCTCTGTCTGTTTGCTGCCGAGGTCGAACAGTTCACTGACGAGGGTGGCTGACGACACCCGCTTCTTCTTGGCTAACTCCAGCATGTCTTGCTTCACCTGGTTCATGGCAGTTTTCCCCTCCGGTGACAGGGTCTCGGAAACCTTGAATCTAACGCGCCGCAGCAGGATACGCTGAAGCTCCCAGATCTCCTCGGAAGAGAGTCCGGTGAAGCGTTGGAGAGTCTCCTCGAAGGTCGACACGTACTCATTGAGCTCCGCCTCGGTCATTTTGTCCCCCATATTGGCTGTGTAACCCGTCTGAAAGAAACAAACAAAGGGTTCAGATATATATGTGCATATTTCATTCTAATATAAAACTTGTCACATAGGTTCTGCATGGTGCAGTGAAGCAGTGTTACAAGTTGTACAACGATGTTTCAACACTGTATCTGTACTCCTGATTACTTGTTAAACTATACAGTATATATTCTTCTTTATGAAACCATTTTGTTCTTCGTATTGTGAGTGAGTGAGTTTTGTTTTACGCCCCACTCAGTAATGTTCCAGCTATATGGCGGCGGTCTGTAAATAAACGAGTCTGGACCAGACATTCCAGTGATCAACAGCATGAGCATCGATCTGCGCAATTGGGAACCGATTACATGTGTCAACCAAGTCAGCAAGCCTGACCACCCGATACCATTAGTTGCCTCTTACGACAAGCATAGGTTACTGAACTTCACGGGTAGTTCTTCGTATAGAATATCATTATTTTCACACTAGATACTGAGCCAGTGTGTTAATTATATCACAGTATACTTTACACGGGATCGCAATGAGTGAGATGCCTCTATATGGTCACGGCTTATAAGGATCACGGGTTTAAAATGGGGTTAATGATATTCTGTTGCCAAGCATCTGAAACTTCACCACTCTTAAAACAACGAGAGATATGTTGTACAACATGTCAACACAGATTGGGCTTTTGATACTCTCGGCCGGTAGGTTGTCAATACCTGAAACTTTTCTGAATTTTAGACGTACGATTGCATCTTCTACTTCACCGCGTGTAATAGGTGTGTTAAGGGAATCACAGGATACCTGTCTATCAGGCTGAACAAGCTGACGGGGCTAACCTCTTGACATGTGGACAAGGGACTTCGGATAAGAAGGTCCGTGGTTCGAATCCTGTATATATCACCCAGTTCCTTTATCCTCTCACATGTCTGGATGTACGAGGTGACATGGGCTCCTGTATATATCACCCAGTTCCTTTATCCACTCACATGTCTGGATGTACGAGGTGACATGGGCTCCTGTATATATCACCTAGTTCCTTTATCCACTCACATGTCTGGATGTACGAGGTGACATGGGCTCCTGTATATATCACCCAGTTCCTTTATCCTCTCACATGTCTGGATGTACGAGGTGACATGGTCCCTTGTATATATCACCTAGTTCCTTTATCCACTCACATGTCTGGATGTACGAGGTGACATGGGCTCCTGTATATATCACCCAGTTCCTTCATCCACTCACATGTCTGGATGTACGAGGTGACATGGGCTCCCTGTATATATCACCCAGTTCCTTTATCCACTCACATGTCTGGATGTACGAGGTGACATGGGCTCCTGTATATATCACCCAGTTCCTTTATCCACTCACATGTCTGGATGTACGAGGTGACATGGGCTCCTGTATATATCACCCAGTTCCTTTATCCTCTCACATATCTGGATGTACGAGGTGACATGGTCCATTGTGTATATCACCTAGTTCCTTTATCCTCTCACATGTCTGGATGTACGAGGTGACATGGGCTCCTGTATATATCACCCAGTTCCTTTATCCTCTCACATGTCTGGATGTACGAGGTGACATGGGCTCCTGTATATATCACCCAGTTCCTTTATCCTCTCACATGTCTGGATGTACGAGGTGACATGGGCTCCTGTATATATCACCCAGTTCCTTTATCCTCTCACATGTCTGGATGTACGAGGTGACATGGGCTCCTGTATATATCACCCAGTTCCTTTATCCACTCACATGTCTGGATGTACGAGGTGACATGGGCTCCTGTATATATCACCCAGTTCCTGTATATCCTCTCACATGTCTGGATGTACGAGGTCTCCTGTATATATCACCCAGTTCCTTTATCCCTCTCACATGTCTGGATGTACGAGGTGACATGGGCTCCCTGTATATATCACCCAGTTCACCTCTCACATGTCTGGATGTACGAGGTGACATGGGCTCCTGTATATATCACCCAGTTCCTTCATCCACTCACATGTCTGGATGTACGAGGTGACATGGGCTCCTGTATATATCACCCAGTTCCTTCATCCACTCACATGTCTGGATGTACGAGGTGACATGGGCTCCCTGTATATATCACCCAGTTCCTTTATCCACTCACATGTCTGGATGTACGAGGTGACATGGGCTCCTGTATATATCACCCAGTTCCTTTATCCACTCACATGTCTGGATGTACGAGGTGACATGGGCTTCCTGTATATATCACCCAGTTCCTTTATCCACTCACATGTCTGGATGTACGAGGTGACATGGGCTCCTGTATATATCACCCAGTTCCTTTATCCACTCACATGTCTGGATGTACGAGGTGACATGGTCCATTGTGTATATCACCCAGTTCCTTCATCCACTCACATGTCTGGATGTACGAGGTGACATGGGCTCCTGTATATATCACCCAGTTCCTTCATCCACTCACATGTCTGGATGTACGAGGTGACATGGGCTCCTGTATATATCACCCAGTTCCTTCATCCACTCACATGTCTGGATGTACGAGGTGACATGGGCTCCTGTATATATCATCCCCAGTTCCTTTATCCACTCACATGTCTGGATGTACGAGGTGACATGGGCTCCTGTATATATCACCCAGTTCCTTTATCCACTCACATGTCTGGATGTACGAGGTGACATGGGCTCCTGTATATATCACCCAGTTCCTTCATCCACTCACATGTCACATGTCTGGATGTCACCCAGTTCCTTTATCCACTCACATGTCTGGATGTACGAGGTGACATGGGCTCCTGTATATATCACCTAGTTCCTTCATCCACTCACATGTCTGGATGTACGAGGTGACATGGGCTCCAGTGTATATATCACCCAGTTCCTTCCTTCATCCACTCACATGTCTGGATGTACGAGGTGACATGGGCTATCCTGTATATATCACCCAGTTCCTTCATCCACTCACATGTCTGGATGTACGAGGTGACATGTCGGCTCCTGTATATATCACCCAGAAAGTTCCTTCGTTGATCCACTCACATGTCTGGATGTTGGCGACTGGTTGTATATAGCAGCATGGCCATATTGCATTACAGTTGTTGAGGGGGACCTGACAGTTTTATTGTTATTCTGGAAACCTAAAAAATAGTAGCCTAAAAGTTTTGTATTCATGTACTCGTGGGACAATGGTGATTAAATATTGTTTGTTCACAACCATACTATATTGGTCAACACCTTAGCCCCCCTGGGCGCAAACACCCTGCACAGACTTGTTGGTTTTATGAAGCTTGGGCACGTAATTCTGCTGGAGGGTTGTGTTCTTAAGTAAACAAGGAACATGGCTTTAATCTGTCTTAATCCACTGTCTGTGTACATGAAAGAGACAGAATGAGAGAGAGAGAGAGAGATAGAGAGGAGGGAGAGGGGAGAGAGAGGAAGAGAGAGATGGAGGGAGAGAGAGAGGGAGACAGAGAGAGAGGGGAGAGGGAGAGAGAGAGAGGGAGAGAGAGACAGAGAGAGAGGGAGAGAGGAAGAGACAGAGGGTGAGACAGACAGGCAACTAGATAGATAGATAGAGTGAGTGAGTGGGCCAACACACCACATACAACGCATCACGCACCGCGCTCCACAACACCTACACAACCCGTTCCACCGCAGCATTACACTAACCATCGGAACACAACACACGCCAACACAACACACACCTTAACACAGCAGACAACACACTTTCAACGGGATACAACAAAACAAACACCACATGCCACACAACTCATATCACACAGCATACACCACTTCACCACATCACCCCACACCATATTACACACAACGCACAACACTTCACCACATCACCCCACACCACACTACACACAACGCACACACCACCACACCACACCGCACTGCACTACACTATACCACACCAAACTACACACAACGCACAACACTTCACCACACCATTCCACACCATCTACCCGCACACCACCATACCAAACTTCACACAACGCACACACCACCACACCACACAATACCACACCACCTACCGCACACCACCACACCACACTTCACACAACGCACACACCACCACACCACACAATTCCACACCACCTACCGCACACCTCCACACCACACCTCACCGCACCGCACCACACAACGTATACCACACCACACACCATACCACACCACACCACCACACTACACCACACACCACCGCACAACGCATACCACACCACACACACACAACGCACAAAACCTCACCACACCATACCACACCACCCTACCGCACCGCACCACACCCACCACACCACAGCACACACACACCATACCACACCACCTCACCACACCATACCACACCAACTACCGCACTGCACCCACCCACCACACCCACCACACACACACCACACCACACCCACCACACCACCAGACCACACCACACACCACCGCACCACACCACACCACCGCACCGCACCACCGCACCGCACCGCACCGCACCGCACCGCATCAACCCACCACACAACATCAACCCACACCACACCACAACGCACACAATGCAACAAACATTCGACTGATCCCTGGTATGTCCTGGTGAATTACGATGATAACCAAATGTATGTGCGATACAATATGTCTGCTGACAACGCAGTTAGACGCCATAGATAACTCTCTGACTCGTTAATATCTAACGCTTATGAGCTTCTACAGTACAAATATTAGTACTGCCAGATAGAGGGCGTAGCTTGATCATCAAATACAGCTCTGGATCCACAATAAAAATCAGTGGCTCGACCCCAAATATTTTCACTCCACAAAGTATAATGCTTGTCTTTCAAAGTACAGCGAGCGGTGACGAGCGTGGTACGACAACGTTCAGAGAAACCGACTTCTTTCAGCCCCGGCTCAGTGTAACTAGCTTACACCAGCCTTTGAACCTCGCAGACATTATTCTAATATGTGCTCTCTGACCCGATCGCCGTTGTAGGTACTGTATTATAAATCCATAAGCAACGATATGCGTAGTTTTCCTTTACACAGATAGTCAGTGTGCTTAGTCCCGGCTGACATACATTCAGAAACTAGATCAGTGAAATAGTTCGCAGAGTTGGTAGAGTGAGTGAGATGGTATCATGTCCATACAGGTGAGTGAGATGGTGTGTTGTTCCTACAGGTGAGTGAGATGGTATAATGTCCATACAGGTGAGTGAGATGGTGTGTTGTCCATACAGGTGAGTGAGATGGTGTATAGTCCCTATAGGTGAGTCAGATGGTGTATAGTCCCTACAGGTGAGTCAGGTGAGTGAAGTGATGTGTTGTCCCTACATGTGAGTGAGATGGTATAATGCCCATACAGGTGAGTGAGATGATGTGTTGTCCCTACAGGTGAGTGAGAAAGTGTATAGTCCCTACAGGTGAGTGAAGTGATGTGTTGTCCCTATAGGTGAGTGAGATGGTATATAGTCCCTACAGGTGAGTCAGATGGTGTATAGTCCCTACAGGTGAGTCAGATGGTGTATAGTCCTTACAGGTGAGTGAAGTGATGTGTTGTCCCTACAGGTGAGTGATGGTGTGTTGTCCCTACAGGTGAGTGTGAGTGTATAGTCCCTACAGGTGAGTGAAGTGATGTGTTGTCCCTACAGGTGAGTGAAGTGATGTGTTGTCCTTACAGGTGAGTGAGAAAGTGTATAGTCCATACAGGTGAGTGAAGTGATGTGTTGTCCCTACATGTGAGTCAGATGGTGTATAGTCCCTACAGGTGAGTCAGATGGTATATTGTTCCAACAGGTGAGTGAGATGGTGTATAGTCCCTACAGGTGAGGTGAGAGCCAGATGGTGTATAGTCCCTACAGGTGAGTCAGATGGTGTATAGTCCCTACAGGTGAGTGATGGTGTGTTGTCCCTACAGGTGTGAGATGGTGTGTCCCTACAGGTGAGTGATGTGTTGTCCCTACAGGTGAGTTAGATGGTGTATAGTCCCTACAGGTGAGTGGGAAAGTGTATAGTCCCTACAGGTGAGTGAAGTGATGTGTTGTCCCTACAGGTGAGTCAGATGGTGTATAGTCCCTACAGATGAGTCAGATGGTGTATAGTCCCTACAGGTGAGTCAGATGGTGTATAGTCCCTACAGGTGAGTCAGATGGTATATTGTTCCAACAGGTGAGTGAGATGGTGTATAGCCCCTACAGGTGAGTGAAGTGATGTGTTGTCCCTACAGGTGAGTGAGAAAGTGTGTAGTCCATACAGGTGAGTGAAGTGATGTGTTGTCCCTACATGTGAGTCAGATGGTGTATAGTCCCTTCACGTGAGTCAGATGGTGTATAGTCCCTACAGGTGAGTCAGATGGTGTATAGTCCCTACAGGTGAGTGAAGTGATGTGTTGTCCCTACAGGTGAGTGAGAAAGTGTATAGTCCATACAGGTGAGTGAAGTGATGTGTTGTCCCTACATGTGAGTCAGATGGTGTATAGTCCCTTCATGTGAGTCAGATGGTGTATAGTCCCTACAGATGAGTCAGATGGTATATTGTTCCAACAGGTGAGTCAGATGGTGTATAGTCCCTACAGGTGAGTGAAGTGATGTGCTGTCCCTACATGTGACGGAGATGGTGTATAGTCCCTACAGGGTGAGTGAGATGGTGTATAGTACCTACAGTTGAGTAGGATGGTGTGTTGTCCCTACAGGTGAGTGAGATGGTGTGTTGTCCCCACAGGTAAGTGAAGTGGTGTGTTGTCCTACAGAATTTGAACAAATGCACGGTGCTGGCTACCTAAGAAACACTTTCAGCATACCTCAAGGACGCATGTCAATGTGAGAGCAGAAAGCGGAAGCATATCCATATATGACATTTCAAGATTAATAAATGGACGATCATGGGATCCTGAAAGGACCAAGGGACGTGACTCTCCAGGCGATCTGCGACGATTGCACTCCTCAGATACCAGAGCGGGCGACGGATATCAAACGACGTCTAGCGATCCTTAATGGGATGTTTTTTTCCAGCAAGACGAGCCAGCTCTCCTGGTGACTATGAAGAACACCAAGTGGTAGTCGACTACCCGATCTACTGTAAATAAACTTCCCCATTACATATACAAATAAATAAACCATTATCGTCTCAGTCAGTGGCGAGGCTTAACCCCAATCCGGGCCATGAGTGTCAGAACACGAACGTGTGGGGGCAGGACGTCTTTGGCGACGGTGCTTGTACCACACAAATCATAAGGGGGTACCCGCTGTACATATAGTGGCGACGGTGCTTGTACCACCACACAAATCATAAGGGGTACCCGCTGTACATATAGTGGTGACAGGTGGAATATTCCAGCACTTAATGGACCAACCCACAAAATATTCAGTACGAACTTAAATGTGTGATGTCGCAACCACAGATTCTGTCCATATGTTCGAACGTATCTATAGTATTCATTTTGAAATAGATATACCAACCAATTTGATGCTTCATTATCTGCTGTTGATCACACTTTGATCGATTAATATTGTAGCTGTGGCGATCTGTGGCTGGTGTGTCTGTTGTCACATGACCACCACTGACCGTACAGTGACTGTCACATGCACGAACATGGAAGCACCACTGACCGTACAATGACTGTCACATGGACGAACATGGAAGCACCACTCACCGTACAATGACTGTCACATGCACGAACATGGAAGCACCACTGACCGTACAATGACTGTCACATGCACGAACATGGAAGCACCACTGACCGTACAATGACTGTTACATGCACGAACATGGAAGCACCACTGACCGTACAGTGACTGTTACATGCACGAACATGGAAGCATCACTGACCGTACAGTGACTGTCACATGCACGAACATGGAAGCACCACTGACCGTACAATGACTGTTACATGCACGAACATGGAAGCACCACTGACCGTACAGTGACTTCTTTATCAACATACACCCAAGTCTGTCATTGGTGCATGGAGCTACAGCATCACTGACCGTACAGTGACTGTCACATTCACGAACATGGAAGCATCACTGACCGTACAGTGACTGTCACATGCACGAACATGGAAGAATCACTGACCGTACAGTGACTGTCACATTCACGAACATGGAAGCATCACTGACCGTACAATGACTGTCACATGCACGAACATGGAAGCACCACTGACCGTACAGTGACTGTCACATGCACGAACATGGAAGCATCACTGACCGTACAGTGACTGTCACATGCACGAACATGGAAGAATCACTGACCGTACAGTGACTGTCACATTCACGAACATGGAAGCATCACTGACCGTACAGTGACTGTCACATGCACGAACATGGAAGAATCACTGACCGTACAGTGACTGTCACATTCACGAACATGGAAGCATCACTGACCGTACAATGACTGTCACATGCACGAACATGGAAGCACCACTGACCGTACAGTGACTGTCACATGCACGAACATGGAAGCACCACTGACCGTACAATGACTGTTACATGCACGAACATGGAAGCACAACTGACCGTACAATGACTGTTACATGCACGAACATGGAAGCACAACTGACCGTACAATGACTGTCACATGCACGAACATGGAAGCACCACTGACCGTACAGTGACTGTCACATGCACGAACATGGAAGCACCACTGACCGTACAATGACTGTTACATGCACGAACATGGAAGCACAACTGACCGTACAATGACTGTCACATGAACGAACATGGAAGCACCACTGACCGTACAGTGACTGTCACATGCACGAACATGGAAGCACCACTGACCGTACAATGACTGTCACATGCACGAACATGGAAGCACCACTGACCGTACAATGACTGTCACATGCACGAACATGGAAGACTGCATTCACTGACCGCACAGTGACTGTCACATGCACGAACATGGAAGCACCACTCACCGTACAGTGACTGTCACATGCACGAACATGGAAGCACCACTGACCGTACAGTGACTGTCACATTCACGAACATGGAAGCACCACTGACCGTACAGTGACTGTCACATGCACGAACATGGAAGGACCACTGACCGTACAGTGACTGTTACATGCACGAACATGGAAGCACCACTGACCGTACAATGACTGTTACATGCACGAACATGGAAGCATCACTGACCGTACAGTGACTTCTTTATCAACATACACCCAAGTCTGTAATTGGTGCATGGAGCTACAGCCAACCAATGCTGTCAAACGGTTTAAACCTTCAGCGTCTATGCATCAACAAACAAAAACGACAACTGACAATGTGACAACCGACATGAAATGGTAGAAATTGTAAAAGCTAATACACCAACGGCGCCGCTAATATCGGGATGACCAGGTGACTGGCGTGCCTGTACCTGGGAAGATGGTATAATTTAGGTTTGGAATTTCTACATTTCAAATAATCCAGATATCAGACGTCTCTATTGCCTGACCCTACAGCCCACTACTGCCAGTCCACGTTAACAACAGAAGCTTAGTATCAGACGTCTCTATTGCCTGACCCTACAGCCCACTACTGCCAGTCCACGTTAACAACAGAAGCTTAGTATCAGACGTCTCTATTGCCTGAGCCTACAGCCCACTACTGCCAGTCCACGTTAACAACAGAAGCTTAGTATCAGACGTCTCTATTGCCTGACCCTACAGCCCAATACTGCCAGTCCACGTTAACAACAGAAGCTTAGTATCAGACGTCTCTATTGCCTGAGCCTACAACCCACTACTGCCAGTCCACGTTAACAACAGAAGCCTAGTATCAGACGTCTCTACAGCCCATTGCCTGACCCTACAGCCCACTACTGCCAGTCCACGTTAACAACAGAAGCTTAGTATCAGACGTCTCTATTGCCTGAGCCTACAGCCCACTACTGCCAGTCCACGTTAACAACAGAAGCTTAGTATCAGACGTCTCTATTGCCTGAGCCTACAACCCACTACTGCCAGTCCACGTTAACAACAGAA